>NW_016826783.1:404408-417160 GCF_001698545.2 Rhinopithecus bieti | reverse complement strand
GTGGAGGGGCAGGGCAGGGCCGGGGGTGAGGACTGGCACCACTGTGGGGAATGGGAGGGACAGGGCTCCCAGGCCACAGGGAAGGAGGACTCGGCCCATCTCAAGCAGGGCACTGTCCTTAGGTCCCTCCTGCTCCCACCATGGATGCCACCCAATCCCTGCCCTCTCGAGAGCTACTTCACTCCTCCCTTCCTCCCCTGCCCAAGATCTCTCTGCTCCTCAAGTCCTGGCTCCAGAGGGGAGTCGGGGAGGCCTCCGGAAGAGAGTCTCCCTCCTGGCTATCTGCTTGCCATCCCCCCAGGAGGCCCACGTGGCCAGGGTGACTGCAGGACAGCTTGGGTCCTTGCAAGTCGAGGTGGGACTGCTTCATCCCGAAGGCTGAGTCTACAGGACTTGACACTGCAATCCTCCAGGGCCAGGTGGACCCAGTGCAGAGCAGATTCACGGTGGACTTCCCTCCCTCCCCGACCATTCTCCACTAAACTAACGAGCCCCATTTTGTTGCTTTCTCAGGGAGGGGCTGAGCTGGGCAAAGGATGAAATGCCCAGCACGGGAGTCCGACCCAGGCTCCCCGAGCCTTTGCATTGGGACAACTTCGCATTGGGACAACTTTCTGGAAAGGGCAGGCAGACAGAAGGGTAGAGGGGACGTCGGAGGCTGCGCCATCGGCGGCCTTGCTGGAACGCCCTGCTCCTAGTGGCCCCAAGACAGCACGTATGGCCCGGGGGGTTACCTTTTCCGTCTCCAATTCATGATCACCTGAGGGTAGAAGGAGACAGACCAGGCCACAAAGTAGATCCAGCCAATCACCTGGTTTACGATGCTAATGGCGTTGCTGCGGATCACAAGAAAGCGTATCCTTGGGCTGGAAAGGAGTTTGGGGACCGGGATGAGCTGAGGCGGGGCTTCCGAAGGAGACTTCCACGCGCCCAGCACGGCCCCCTTCTTGTCACGTGAGGCCCACACGCGCTGAGGCCAGCCTACCCGGTCTGATTGGAGTGATTTCCATGGAGATAAACAGTAACTTGTCCAACATTTTGAGATGTCACTTGAAAAGAGGAATTTGTCACTCCGGGAGGCACCACCACCTGTTAGGAAGACTGAGGTTCAATCCGATGCCATGTACCGTTACTGAGGGCACCGCCGGCATCTAGCTCCATGCTACACGCTAGGGAATGGAGGGACGCATCACCCACAGCCCCACCTTCCGCGAGCTTACTAAGCAAAAGGAGAGACACTGTAGCGCCCACAGCCAACTTGAACCTTCTGTTCGCCATGCTGCCCAGGCTGGTCTCAAACTCCCGGGCTCAAGCAATCCACCCGCTTCAGCCTCCCAAAGTGCTGGGATTACAGGTGTGAGCCACCGTGCCTGGCCTTCTTATTTTTTATTATTTATTATTTTTATTTTTTTTGAGACGGAGTCTTGCTCTGTCGCCCAGGCTGGAGTGCAGTGGCCGGATCTCAGCTCACTGCAAGCTCCGCCTCCCGGGTTTACGCCATTCTCCTGCCTCAGCCTCCCGAGTAGCTGGGACTACAGGCATCTGCCTCATCACCCGGCTAGTTTTTTGTATTTTTTAGTAGAGACGGGGTTTCACCGTGTTAGCCAGGATGGTCTTGATCTCCTGACCTCGTGATCCGCCTGTCTCGGCCTCCCAAAGTGCTGGGATTACAGGCTTGAGCCACCGCGCCCGGCCTGGCCTTCTTATTTTTAAGAGGCAGGTCTTGGTCTGTAGCTCATGCTGGAGTGCAGTGATGTGTCTGTAGCTCACTGATCACTCCAACTCCTAGGCTCAAGCGATCCTCCTGCCTCAGCCTCCTGAGTAGCTGGAACTGCAGGCACTCTACTGCACCCTGCAGTGGCTTCTTAATGAGGACCCTTGAAGCACTGCCTTCTTGTTCTTAGCACCAGAAATCAGGGACTTTGGCAGAACAATGGAAATGGTATAGCGGCTGCAGCAAAGCCTCGAATCCAACTTATGGTCCACGTCTCACAAGCTACATCTTCGTAACACATGCCACTCCTGGCTCTTTTATTTTCCTGCCACTCTTTCTTATTTATTTATTTATTTTTGAGATGGAGTCTTGCTCTGTCCCCCAGGCTGGGAGTGCAGTGGCGCGATCTCTGTTCACTGCAAGCTCCACCTCCCCAGTTCACGCCATTCTCCTGCCTCAGCCTCCCGAGTAGCTGGGACTACAGACTCCCGCCACCACACCCAGCTAATTTTTTATATTTTTAGTAGAGACAGGATTTCACCGTGTTAGCCAGGATGGTCTCGATCTCCTGACCTCCTGATCCTCCCGCCTCGGCCTCCCAAAGTGCTGGGATTACAGGCATGAGCCACTGTGCCTGGCCACTTTTTCTTATTTTTAACAGATATTCCTTCCAATGTTGCCTGGAGATTTGTTAAGTGGCCACTAAATCCCTTCTGGAACTAGGAAGGGAGAAAATCGGTTGATCGACTGATACAAGACAATGAAATGATAATCGCTGCTTTTCACTGAGTGCTTTCTGTGTGTCAGGGACGATCTTAGACATTTTTTTATTTTTATTTTTTTAGGTGGAGTTTCGCTCATGTCACCCAGGCTGGAGTGCAATGGTGCGATCTCGGCTCACTGCAACGTCTGCCTCCCAGGTTCAAGTGATTTTCCTGCCTCAGCCTCCCAAGTAGCTGGGATTACAGGTACCCACCACCACTCTTGGCTAATTTTTGTATTTTTAGTAGAGACCGGGTTTCATCATGCTGGCCAGGCTGGTCTTGAACTCCCTACCTTGGGTGATCTGCCTGCCTCGGCCTCCCGAAGTGCTGGGATGACAGGCGTGAGCCACCGCACCTGGCCAATCCTAGACATTTTATACTTGCTAGTGCTTTTGATCTTCACAGGGCTGTGAAGTAGACATTATTCACCGTACGGCTGCGAATAAGGAAACGGTGCTATGTCGGGGTGAAGTGACTTACCCAAGGCTCGCAGGCCTGGCTCCTAGACCACCCAACTCCCATGTTCTAACCAGAGGCTTCCAGTATCACAGGTAGTGGAGGGGAGTGGTGAGAGGTGGGTGGGGAAGGACCAGTGCGGCAGGAGCCTGAAATGTAGGTGGGTGCCCATAAATGCCATCTTACACTAAAATGGTTTGACTCTCATTGTGAAAGACTTTTCTTTTCTTTTCTTTTCTTTCTTTTTTTTTTTTTTGAGACAAGGTCTCACTCTGTCACCCATACTAGAGTGCAGCGGTGTGATCTCAGCTCTCTGCAACCTCTGCCTCCCAGGCTCAAGTGATTCTCCTGCCTCAGCCTCCTGAGTAGCTGGGATTATAGGTGCATACCACTACCACTCGGCTAATTTTTGTATTTTTAGCAGAGATGGGGTTTCACCATGTTGGCCAGGCTGGTCTTGAACTCCTGACCTCAAGCGATCCACCCGCCTCAGCCTCCCAAAGTGCTGGGATGACAGATGTGAGCCACCGCGCCCAGGCTCTCACTGTTGAAGACTTTTTAAAAAACTGAACTGTGACATACAGGTAGAAAAGTACACACATCAAATCACAGCCTGATGAAATGTCTACAGACTGAACGCATCCAGCTTCCAGATGAAGAAATGAAACATTCCCAAGTCCTCGGAAGCCCCGCTTGCTTCCTCCAACCGCCCCTGGCCCCAAGGGTCACCGCTACCCTGACTGACACATGGATTTGCTGGATCTGTTTGTGCTCCAGGTTCAAGGACTCCTACAGCCCAGGCTTGTTTGTTTGATGTCAGGTTTCCTTTGCTTGAGACTCCCTGATTTTAAAAAGAGGACACTTTGGGCCGGGCACAGTGGCTCACGCCTGTAATCCCAGCACTTTGGGAGGCCAAGGTGGGCGGATCGCCTGAGGCCAGGAGTTCAAGACCAGCTTGGCGAACATGGTGAAACCCTATCTCTACTAAAAATACAAAAATTAGCCGGGCGTGGTGGTGTGTGCCTGTAATCCCAGGTACTTGGGAGGCTGAGGCAGGAGAATCGCTTGAACCCAGGAGGCAGAGGTTGCAGTGATCTGAGATCACGCCATTGCACTCCAGCCTGGGTTACAAAGCGAGACTCTGTCTCAATCAATCCATCAATCAATGGCCGGGTGCAGTGGCTCACGCCTGTAATCCCAGCACTTTAGGAGGCCGTGGCGGGTGGATCACCTGGGGTCAGGAGTTCAAGACCAGCCTAGTCAACATGGTGAAACCCCGCTCTACTAAAAATACAAAAATTAGCCGGGCCTGGTGGTGGGCGCCTATCATCCCAGGTACTTGGAAGGCTGAGGCAGGAGAATCGCTTGAACCCAGGAGGCGGAGGGTGCAGTGAGGTGAGACTGCGCCACTTTACTCCAACCTGAGCAAAAGAGTGAAGCTCTGTCTCTAAATAAATAAATAAATAAAAAATAAATGAATACATAAAAATAAAAAGATGACACTTGGACTTAGATGTTTGGCCCTAAACGAAGCAATCAGCATCTGTTCCTCCCAGAGTCTGAATTTAATCTGTGGCTCAGAGGGCTGTGCTGTCAGAACCCACCGGCTCTGCATGCTGGGCTCACACCCAGGGCAAGAGAGAAGGTGTGGAAAATGGCACTGCCTATCGAGGTGCTCACCAGCAGGGGGATCTCCCTCTCAGGCAGGGTCCCCTTAGCTGGACACTCCGAGACCTCTCTCTCAGCAATGCTGTTATTTTTCAACATTTTACTTTTATTTTTAATTTTTTAGAGACAGAGTCTTGCTCCAGCACCCAGGCTGGAGGGCAGTGGTACAATCGTGGCTCACTGCAGCCTTGAACTCCTGGGCTCAAGTGATTCTCCTGCCTCAGCCTCCCAAGTAGCTGGGACTACAGGTACACGTCTCTGCAGCCAGCGATGCTACATTTTTCAGATCACAGATTCCCACATGCTTAAGACTGATCGTGTTTCATTCCTGTTTGCTTCCTAGGGGGCTCAGAGCTGATTTGCAGCCCATCTCGATGTGCCTCATGGCTACTGATCTCATCCCTGCATTCTTCTCCTCCCGCTTCCACCAGCTTTATTAAGGTATCATTGACAAATAAAAAGTGTATAGATTTGCAGGATACAACGTGCTTTGATACATGCATACATTGTGAAATGATTAAATCAAGCTAATTAATATATCCATCATCTCATATACTTTTTTTTTCTTTTTTTTTAAGAACATGAGTAGCTAGGACTCTAAGTGCAAGCCACTGCACCCAGCTGTGGTGGGAATATTTAGGATCTAATCTCTTAGCAGTTCTCAGGCATGCAATAATACATGATTATTAACTGTATCGCCGTGTTGTACAATAGCTCTCCAGAAGTTACTCACCCTGAGTGACGTGCATTCATCTTTTCTTTTTTGAGACGGAGTCTCACTCTGTTGCCCAGGCTGGAGTGCAGTGGCCGGATCTCAGCTTGCTGCAAGCTCCGCCTCCCGGGTTTACGCCATTCTCCTGCCTCAGCCTCCCGAGTAGCTGGGACTACAGGCGCCGCCACCTTGCCCGGCTAGTTTTTTATATTTTTTAATGGAGATGGGGTTTCACTGTGTTAGCCAGGATGGTCTCGATCTCCTGACCTCGTGATCCGCCCGTCTCGGCCTCCCAAAGTGCTGGGATTACAGGCTTGAGCCGCCGCGCCCGGCCCATCTTGTTTTTTAAACCCTTATTTACCACCTCCTGTATGGATGCTTTTTATCTAATTGAATAGCAGCTGGCTCAAATTCTCAGGAAGGTGGAAGCAGGGTACACACAAATAGATACCTGCATAAAGCTATGGGTGATGATCGCTGTTAGATCCCACAGCCTTTGGCACTGGTGTTTGGAAATGACACCCAACCAATGGTGTCTCAGAATGAGGCTTCACAAACTTTAATGTGGACTCAAACCATCTGGGATCTTGCTAGTGTGCTGACTTTCAATCAGTAGGTTTGGGATGGGGCCTGAGATGCTGTCTTCCTAAGGAAGCCCAGTTCTGCAGGTCCTGGAATGCCCTTGGAGTAGCCAGGCCTTAGGAAATTGTAAGAACTTTTTTTTTGAGACGGAGTCTCGCTCTGTTGCCCAGGCTGGAGTGCAGTGGCTGGATCTCAGCTCACTGCAAGCTCCGTGTCCCGGGTTCACGCCATTCTCCTGCCTCAGCCTCCTGAGTAGCTGGGACTACAGGCGCCCGCCACCTCGCCCGGCTAGTTTTGTATTTTTTAGTAGAGACGGGGTTTCACAGTGTTAGCCAGGATGGTCTTGATCTCCTGACCTCGTGATCCACCCGTCTCGGCCTCCCAAAGTGCTGGGATTACAGGCTTGAGCCACCGCGCCCGGCCAGAACTTTTTTTTTTGAGACGGAGTCTCGCTCTGTCGCCCAGACTGGAGTGCAGTGGGGTCATCTCGGCTCACTCCAACCTCCGCCTCCTGGGTTCAAGTGATCCTCCTGCCTCAGCCTCCTGAGTGTCTTGGCTTACAGGCGCGTGCCACCACACCTGTTTACTTTAGTAGAGATGGGGTTTCACCTTGTTGACCAGGCTGGTCTCGAACTTCCTACCTCATGTAATCCGCCCACCTTGGCCTCCTAAAGTGCTGGGATTACAGGCGTGCGTCACCACTCCCAGCTGAAAATCCTAAGAACTTTTACATTCCCAGAACGATTTTTGCCTCAGGTTCCTCACTATCACCTTCTTAATTCCATCTAATGGCATACGATACTCATCCGCAAAGAGAACAAGAAAGCAATAATCACAGATTTCTAGGTTGATGGAACAGGGGCCGCCTAGGAGACCTGTTTCCACCAGTTCTTAATTCAAATGTGTTCTGTTACCTAGCTAGCGTTTCCCTACCCATCCGTTAAGATTGGTTACTTACTTCTTCGGGGAGCTCAAGGATAGTAATATTTTTGGAACGAAATGTGATTTCAAAAGTGATCACCAGGGTTGCATTTAATGGTGGCCTGTGGAGGACAAGAGTCTAATTACTGCTGCGAAGCTGGACATAGTGAGATCTCAACCACCCCTCTGGATCTCACATCTGGCCTTCAACTCTCAAGCAATTAGGCTTAGGAAATGTTATGTGCTCCACCTTGATGGGTAGCCAGGTGGAAACCCTGCTCCTTAGGCTTTCCTGTCTTAATCAGGAGACCAGGTGTCCATCCCTTTGGGGTAGGGTGAGAACAGAGAAGAAAGCAAACTGGGTGTGGATGACAAATGAGGCATCTGGAGGCCCAGGACCATGGCTGCCTGCTCCGGTAGGAAAGGCTTTCCCGAGGTTGTCGGGTCTGAGCACCGCCTTCTGTGAGGGCCAGAATTTGACTGAAGGAGGAGAGGGCTCAGGCAGGGAACAAGGAGGGAGCAGTCTGGGCCTGGAAAGCTGGGAGAGGCATCTGACAGGAGAAGGCAGACGTGCTGGCTGGAAGCCACGTCCTGGGCCCTGGCTCTGGGTTTAGAGGCCTGGAGTTAATTTGAAAGGCAGTGGGAGGCCACTGCAGGGGCCTGGAGAGTTGTGGTAAGACATGACTTGTAGGATTTGCAGGAGGAGGGTGTGCAGAGACAGAAGGAGCTGGGAGTGGAATGGCAGGCCTGCTAGGGGCCTCGGAACCAAAGCTTTGGTTTCAGGCCAGATCTCGCAGGAGAGGCGAGGAAGCGGGAGAGGCATAGAGAGAAGGAGAGGGCTCTAGGTCTTCATCAGGGAATCCTCATGGCCGGGAGGCAAGGGCAGGACAAAGCAGCTAAGAGCAGAGAAGGCGGTGGGAGCCTCCCTGGCACGGACTGGACTAGGTCGCAACGCTTGTGTCTAAGCCAGCAGATGGCAGCAAGTAAGACTCCCAGACAAGGCCCAGCGTGAGTGGCATTCACCCGACGCGCCCAATTCTGCTTCTTTTTTTTTATTTTTTAATTTTTTTTTATTTTTTGAGACGGAGTCTCGCTCTGTCGCCCAGGCTGGAGTGCAGTAGCCGGATCTCAGCTCACTGCAAGCTCCGCCTCCCGGGTTCACGCCATTCTCCTGCCTCAGCCTCCCGAGTAGCTGGGACTACAGGTGCCCGCCACCGCGCCCGGCTAGTTTTTTGTATTTTTTAGTAGAGACGGGGTTTCACCGTGTTCGCCAGGATGGTCTTGATCTCCTGACCTCGTGATCCGCCCGTCTCGGCCTCCCAAAGTGCTGGGATTACAGGCTTGAGTCACCGCGCCCGGCCCTGGCCAATTCTGCTTCTGAGAGCAACCTCCGAAGCGCCAACCAGCAGCTCAGGCCCCTGTCGCTTGACCTTCGGGGCTCTCTTCAAATATTTAGTCTTAGAATCGCTTTGAAATCTGGCCTCCACTGCCGGTCACGCAGGACTCTTCCCATGCGGGTAAAAGACCCCCGTCTCTGGGAGAAGCACCCCTTCCTTCTCCTCCCAGGGGAAGTGAGGATTCAGAGTGGGGGTCAGCCTTTGCGATCCCACCCTGCAGCCCAGGGCTAGCACCACCCCTTTTTCTATGGCTTGTCTTACAGGTAAGAGGCAGGAGCAGCACATCAGAAATCTGAACAGACTGACCCAGCTGCAGGGCCTGAGCGGAGCTGAGCACAGCACCAGGCCCGGGAACTTACCGCAGGGCGATGCTGACGTTGGTCGAGCTGCCGTTTTCCAGCTTTACAACGGGAGGAACGGTAAGGCTGACGGTTGACTCTGGAAGGACCCAAATCAATGACATGAGGCACTGGGTCAGAGCTTGGGCCTGCGACAGGAAACTGGGCCGAAACCCTGACATCTGAGCTCCTGAGTTCTGACTCTGATGAGCCCTGTTCTGTGATGGGACTCCACACACAGGCCCTGGTTAGGTTGCTTCCCCACCTGCTGCCAGAGACAGAGATGGAGGAAAACAGGCCTGAGCAGGAAACGCCGGAGCGTCCTCATCCCCCTGCGATGACAGGCTCTGAGAGTCTGTGGCTGAGTTACCCAGAGATCGTTAGAGAACCATGGAGCCCAAAAATCATTACAGGGGAATTCAAGCATGATATGGGAGCACAAAAGGCAGCCCTGAACCTCCTCTTCAGATGGAAAGGACAGGGGTCTGTCTCTTATGTTCATGAAGTCAAAATGGCCCTGAAGAACTGGGCCAGCCCCTTTCCTGCGCTCTGAGAGACACATGGGCCCAGCTAACGGCTTTCTAAAGAGCCCACGGGGGTTCCTTCCTAACCCAGCTCACCCTGGTACTGGTTGGTTCCTTCCTAACCCAGCTCACTCCGGCACTGGTCGGTTCCTTCCTAACCCAGCTCACCCTGGTACTGGTCCCCTTCCTGGGGCTACCTGCGGGGACTGGAGGAAGAAGGGTGAATAGTTGTTTTACTCTCATTTCTTCTTGGCATTATGCTGTAAACTCAGAATCGAGTTGACAAACAGGCCCCCTGGATGAGGGAGGAAGCAGGTCTGGGTCTTAGGGTCTCAGAAAACCATCTTGGGGCCAGGCTCAGTGGTTCACACTTGTAAACCCAGCACTTTGGGAGGCCAAGGTGGGAGGATCGCTTGAGCCCAGGAGTTGGAGACCAGCCTGGGCAACACAGAGAGATTCTGTCTCTACAAAATATTTTCTTAAAAAAAGAAAGAAAACTGGTCAGGTGCGGTGGCTCACGCCTGTAATCCTATCACTTTGGGACGCTGATGAGGTGGGTGGACCACAAGTTCAGGAGATCAAGACCAGCCTGGCCAACATGGTGAAACTGTCTCTACTAAAAATAGCCCCGGTTCCCCCACCCAGACCCCGTCACTCAGACCCCGTCACTCAGACCCCTCAAAGGCTTCCAGCAGCCCCGGTTCCCCCACCCTGACCCCCTCACTCAGACCCCTCAAAGGGAGATGAATTTAGATGCCTGGGTTGGAAGGAAACTTTTTTTTTTGAGACAGAGTCTCGCTCTGTTGCCCAGGCTGAAGTGCAGTGGCATGATCTTTCCTCACTGCAACCTCCACCTCCTGGGTTTGTGATTCTCCTGTCTCAGCCTTCCAAGTAGCTGGAATTACAGGCATGCAGCACCACATCTGGCTAATGTTTGTATTTTTAGTAGAGACGAGGTTTCACCATGTTGGCCAGGCTGGTCTTGAACTCCTGACCTCAGGTGATCTGCCTGCTTTGGCCTCCCAAAGTGCTGGGATTACAGGCGCGAGCCAACCAGCAGCTCTGGCCCGGAAGGAAACTTAAAGTTACCCAATTCGACCTCTGATTCTCCGCCTCTATACTCCTCCCTGGTAGTTTCTCTTCCTCTGTAACCTCATCTCCTCTAAGGAGATCACAGCCTGAAGCTTGTCCTCCCAGGCCAGGCTCTGCTACCTGGAGCCTCTCAGACCCTGAGAGCTGCCTTCTCCATACTCAGCACATGTGAATGCAGATGGAAGCTCTGTCCCAAGTCTGCAGGTCCCCACAGTCCACAATCTCCAGTCCCCTGCTGGCTGGCTGGGCTCCTCAGAACAGGATGTCCCCGGGCCCTTGCAGAAGCCCAGCTGCTGTGGTGACTCTGCCCTTCTTTTTCAGGCTTATTGTTCTGAGAACATTCCGAGGCTTTCTTCTAGGCTTGTGCAGCTGGGACTTCCTGTACCGCCAGTTTAATTCTGCCTAGAGCTGAGGACCATGCCAGATAAGCAAGTCCCAGAACCAGCCACTGCTCAGGACAGGATGCTGAAAGTGATGCCAGGTGGCCAGCCAGACTCTGGATCCCTAGGGCTCTGCCGGAGGTAGTGGAGGTCAAGGTGAGTGGGAGATCTACATGGCCACAGAGCTCCTACGATCTTTGCATTATAATATAGGAGGTTGAGGGGCGGGCACAGTGGCTCACATCTGTAATCCCAGCACTTTGGGAGGCTGAGGCGGGTGGATCACCTGAAGTCAGGAGATCGAGACCATCCTGGCTAACACAGTGAAACCCCACCTCTACTAAAAATACAAAAAATTAGCTGGGCGTGATGGCAGGCGCCTGTAGTCCCAGCTACTCGGGAGGCTGAGGCAGGAGAATCACTTGAACCCAGGAGGCGGAGGTTGAAATGAGCTGAGATTGCGCCACTGCACTCCAGCCTGGGTGACAGAGTGAGACTCCATCTCAACAAAATAAAAATAAAAATAAAATAAAATAGGAGTTTGTGAACTCTCCAAGAACCAGACCAGAGAATGTTTATTTCCTCCTTCTTTAGCACCACAGAAAACTGAGGTGCTCAGCAACTCAGATATTGGGCTTCAAAGTCACAGTTCCATTCTGGCTCTGAAACTTCCTAGCTGTGTGACCATGGGTAAGGTGCTTACCCTCTCTGAGCCTCCATTTCCTTATCTGTACAATGGGGAGAATACCAAGACCTATCTAACCAAGTCATTGTGAAGGTGAAATGTAGCAACGCTTGTAACATGTTTTCCACAAAGCCCAGATGTTAGTAATTGTTACTATTATTATTATTATGGGGTGCTAACTGCAGGACATTTTTAGCCCAAGGTGGGAGGCAGTTAGGAAGCTGGCCCCATAAGGCTAAAATCTTTACATTGTATCAGAATTACAAAATGAGTCATGACACCATCCTGAGTTCCTCCTAAAGAGAGTGATCATGGCTCACTGCAGCCTTGACCAGAACAGGCTCAAGTGATCCTCTCACTGCTGCCGCCTCTTACCTCAGTAGCTAGGACCATAGACATGCGCCCCCATGCCCAGCTACTTAAAAAAAATTTTTTTGGCCGGGTGAGGTGGCTCACGCCTGTAATCCCAGCATTTTGGGAGGCCGAGGCGGGCAGATCACTTGAGGTCAGGAGTTCGAGACCAGCCTGGCCAATGTGGTGAAACTCTGTCGCTACTAAAAATACAAAAATTAGCCGGGTGTGGTGGCGCACGCCTGTAATCCCAGCTACTTGGGAGGCTGAGGCACTAAAATCGCTTGAACCCGGGAGGCAGAGGTTGCAGTGAACTGAGATCATGCCACATTGCACTCCAGTCTGTGCGACTGAGTGAGAATCCATTTCAAAAAAAAATTTTTTTTTTTTTTTGTAGAGATGGTGTCTCACTATGGTGCTCGTGCTGGTGTCAAACTCCTGTGCTCAAGTGATCCTCCCTCTTTGGCCTCCCAGTGTTGGCATTACAGGTATGAGCCACCATGCTCCGCCAGGTTTTTAAAATTAATTCTTATAGGCCTCTCTCCCACTCTGCGCCTACCCAATACGAGGTACTCTGCTATACTCCTAGCACCCATTTTCGAATTATTACAGAAGTGAGAGGTAGGCATTAGTATTCGTATTTTACATTTCAGGAAACTGAGCATTCTAAGAGGACAGGTTTCTTGCCCACAGAGCTTGAAAATGGTGAGGGCAGGATTCACACTTAGGCCTGTCTAGTCCAAAGCCCAGGTTCTTGCCACGAGGCTGCACTGCCTCAAGATTCCACCCAGAGAAGTCAGAGACAGACAACTCTGAAGGCCAATCATCTCCTCCGTGGTCCTTAATAATTACTACCCAAAGCAAAGAGAAGAAAGAAACAGCGGCCGGGCGCGGTGGCTCACGCCTGTAATCCCAGCACTTTGGGAGGCCGACGGGTGGATCACGAGGTCAGGAGATGGAGACCATCCTGGCTAACACGGGGAAACCCCGTCTCTACTAAAAAAAAAATACAAAAAAAACTAGCCGGGCGAGGTGGCGGGCGCCTGTAGTCCCAGCTACTCGGGAGGCTGAGGCAGGAGAATGGCATAAACCCGGGAGGCGGAGCTTGCAGTGAGCTGAGATCCGGCCACTGCACTCCAGCCTGGGCCACAGAGCGAGACTCCGTCTC
>NW_016826783.1:382223-404285 GCF_001698545.2 Rhinopithecus bieti | reverse complement strand
AAAAAAAAAAAAAAAAAAAGAAAGAGAGAAACAGCAAGGGCAGAATGAGGCTGGAGATTCAATTCCAGTGACTTGATTTTATGGTGGCTTCCATTCTTCTTTCCTTTTTTCTTTTTGAGATGGGGAATTGCTGTTATCCAGGCTGGAGTGCAATGGTGTGATCTCAGCTCACTGCAACCTCTGCCTCCCGGGTTCAAGCGATTCTCCTACCTCAGCCTCCTGAGTAGCTGGGCTTACAGGCGCACGCCACCATGTCCAGCTACTTTTGTATTTTTAGTAGAGACGGGGTTTCACCATGTTGGCCAGGCTGGTCTCGAACTCCTGACCTCAAGAGATCCACCCACCTTGGCCTCCCAAAGTGCTGGGATTACAGGTACGAGCTACAGCGCCTGGCCCATTCTTCTTTTCTAATGGCATTCAGGAAAGGAGGCAAAGTGATCTCATGCAGCGGGGATCCTATGCAGGTCCCAGCTTTGTTACCTTCTAGCTGTGTGACTTTGGGGAAGCCTTCTACGTTCTCTGGGCCTATTTCCCCTGTGGGTAACTGGAGTGGTGGTAGCTGGATTTTCTGTTTTTCTCTTAGGGGAGCGTATTAGCTTTCCTAATGGGGCTTTAAAGTGTATGTGTGAACAACTGGGCGCGCGAGCGCACACACACGCCCGGGCACATGCACACGCCTGGCCACACGTACTCACGCACACACACACACACCCGGGCCCACGCACACGCCTGGCCACACGTACTCGCGCACGCACACACACACCTGGGCACACACACCTGGGCACACACACGCCCGGGCACATGCACACGCCTGGCCACACGTACTCACGCGCGCACACACACACGCCCGGGACCATGCACACGCCTGGCCACACGTACTCGCGTGCGCGCGCACACACACACGCCCGGGCACATGCACACTCCTGGCCACACATACGTGCGCGCACACACACACGCCTGGGACCATGCACACGCCTGGCCACACACACGTGTGCGCACAAACACACGCCCGGGCACATGCACACGCCTGGCCACACGTACTCACGCGCGCACACACACACACCCGCCCGGGACCATGCACACGCCTGGCCACACGTACTCGCGCGCGCACACACACACCTGGGCACACACACATGCGCGCGCACAAACACATGCCCGGGCACATGCACACGCCTGGCCACACGTACTCACGCGCGCACACACACACGCCCGGGACCATGCACACGCCTGGCCACACGTACTCACGCGCACACACACTCGCTCCAGCCTCAGTCTCACAAAGCCTGATCCTGGAGGGCGGGGAAGGGGTTCCGAAACACCAGGCTCCAGGGTCTGAAAGACCTGCCTTTCCCCGAAATTGCTCATCCACAAGGTGTGGCTACAAACAAACATTGCTGATTGTTTAACAAACCTGGAAGAGATGATCACGTGACCACTGTTTCCTCTGAGATGCAAGAGGCCAGATAACTGCAGTGGTGCTAGGCTTTGGGGAGACCTCTGCAGGATTTGTGTGGTTTGTCAAGGTTCACTTGAAATGGGAATTTGAGATGTATCTGGGCCAGGCACGGCGGCTCACGCCTGTAATCCCAGCACTTTGGGAGGCCGAGGCAGGTGAACTACGAGGTCAGGAGCTTGAAACCAGGCTGGCCAACATGGTGAAACCCCGTCTCTACTAAAAATACAAAAAAATAGCTGGGCGTAGTTGCGGGCACCTGTAATCCCAGCTACTCGGGAGGCTGAGGCAGGAGAATTGCTTGAACCAGGGAGGTGGAGGTTGTGGTGGGCTGAGATCGTGCCACTGCACCCCAGCCCCAGCGACAGAGTGAGACTCTGTCTCAAAACAAAAAACAACAAAAAAAAAGTATCTGATTTTTGTATTTGACCCAACAGGCAAGCTGAGGATGAAATGAATGGGCCTGGCATCCTGGAAGTGCTAAACACGGCTCTTTATGGAAGGAATTCCAGAGATGTTTTGGGCAGTAGGAGAATTGCTAGAAGGGCACGGGTCTCAAAGAGGCCTGTGCTGAAGGTCAGTCCTCCTACAGGGATGTGTAAACTCCATCCCAGCCTGTGTTCCAAGTGACCCCTAGCCCTGCGGGGCTGTTGCACCTTGTTCCTCAGCCCCTCTCTAAGGGACAGGTTTTCTTGTCTTACAAGGGGATGCTGGGCAGACTCCTCAGATGATCTGTGCCTGGCAGAACCAGGTACAACAGGGTGGCCACCTCTTCTGCTTTCCCGCTATTTCCCAGGACCCAGGACTCTCTCTGTGAGGTCCACAGGCAGAGACATAAGCCATTATTCTTTTTCTTCAGGGGTGGGACAGAGTCTTGCTCTGTCGCCAGGCTGCAGTGCAGTGGCGCAGTCTTAGCTCACTGCAACCTCTGGCTTCTGGGTTCAAGCAATTCTCCTGCCTCGGCCTCCTGAGTAGCTGGGACTACAGGCACCCGCCATCATGCCCAGCTAAATTTTGTATTTTTTTTTTTTTTAGTAGAGATGGGGTTTCACCATGTTGGCCAGCATGGTCTCAATCTCCTGACCTTGTGATCCGCCCGCCTTGGCCTCCCAAAGTGCTGGGATTACAGGTATGAGCCACTGCACGTGGCCTTCTTTTTTTTTGAAGTCAGGGTCTCACTCTGTTGCCCAGGCCGGAGTGAAGTGGAGTGATCATAACTCATTGTAGCCTTGACCTCCTGGGCTCAGGTGATCTTCCTGCCTCAGCTTCCCAAGTAGCTAGGACTATAGGCACGAGCCACTGCACACAGCTAAGTTTTAAAAATTATTTTTTAATAGAGATGGGGTTTCACAATGTTGCCCAGGTTGGTATCAAACTCCTGGCCTCAGCAGATCTTCCTGCTTCGGCCTCCCAAAGCTCTGGGATTACAGGCGTGAAGAGCCACTGCTCCAGCCTGAGCCAGTCTTTAAGATATTATCCCATGTTGTTGGGGCTCTACAGTTTGACTTTGAGAATCAGCTGCATAGTCTGACTTTAAGAACCGACTGTTCACTTTGATGATACAGGAAAGGTACAGAGATAACCAGGGCAGAAGGCCAATTATTTGTGGAACTCTCTGGCTCTTTGCCAAACACCTGGATCCCAGACCTGGGTCCGCTCCACCACCCCAGGGGTCACATGGCTGAGGGGCAAACAGAGACACGTGGTCTGACTGGTACTAAACCCTTGGCAAAAAACAGATCAGACGACTGCTTCCTCTAGCCACCATTTCCCTCTTTACAAAGTTGACATGTCATTTCTAAACTTACCACATTTCTCTACGAGCTTCAGGGTAAAAAGGATAAAAATAGCCAGCCAATTCCTTATCATGTTTCCCGATTTCTCAGAACTAGGAAGAAAAATAGCGAGAGAAGTTCAGGTGAATGTCGAATCAGCTCAGCTCCCTGTAGACCATCTGCCCTCTGGAGCATGGATGGCTCATAAAGGACTCCCACTTGGCAGCTCTGACCTCAGGGCTTTGCATCACAGCCTCAGAAGGTCACCCAGAGAGGACTTATCTTTCTTTGATATACGGGGAAACGGGCTCGGGGAGCCAAATGGGTTCTGTAAAGTGCCCCCCTGTGGAAGTGAACAAAGACCAGAATTTTTCCCTCCTCAACTGCTTTTAGCAAAAACTTAAGTTAGCAGAAAGAAAGGATGCAATTTTACTGGCTTGAGATTCTTTTTCTCCAAAAGTTGTTAAAACTGTGGTCAGATATTTGACATTGTGAACCTACAAACCTCAAGGAAATTAGTTTCCTTTCCTGTCCTGGGATAAGAGTCTAAGGGTTGATGACACCATCTGACCCTTAAGACTTAAAAAAAAAATTTTTTTTAAATATACATATTAAATTTTTTTTTTTTTTTTGAGACAGAGTCTTGCTCTGTTGCCCAGGCTGGAGTGCAGTGGTGTGAACTCAGTTCACTGAAACCTCCCCTGCTGGGTTCAAGCAATTCTCCTGCCTCAGCCTCCTGGGTAGCTGGGATTACAGGTGCCCGCCACCATGCCCAGCTAACTTTTGTATTTTTAGTAGAGATGGGGTTTTGCCACGTTGGCCAGGCTGGTCTTGAACTGCTGACCTCAAGCGATCTGCCCGCCTCAGCCTCCCAAAGTGCTGGGGTTACAGGTGTGAGCCACCGCGCCTGTCAAGACTTTATTTGACAAGTGTCACTATTTCAGGACTGGCTGGGGTCATTCACAAGGACTTGGGGAGGGATGAGCCCCAGAGCAACTCCTTGGTTTAGTGTGGACGATGGGGAGCTGCATTCCTGTAACCCCAACACACAGCAGGTGAACCGTAGGTCAAGAGCAAGCAGGCTGGCATGGATTTCTGTAGCTTGGTCTCTACGCTGCCTCAGTACACAGTGCTCAGGTCCTCCCACGCTGACAGCCTCCTGGGGCTCCTGCAAACTGTGGGGAGCTCTGGGTAAGGTCTGTATGGAGAGATCCCTGTTCCTACTCTGATTTCAGTTTCCCCAAGGCTTCCAGCATCTCCTGACAACTCCCTTACATACTCTTCAAGAAGTCTCCCTGGCTGCTCCAGCTGTCTGACCTCTGTTGGCCCGTCTCCTCCAGGGTTCTCTCTTCGGCGGCTGCAGCTCTGCCTCATCTGAGATCCTTCCCACTGGCCAGGAATGACGCCCCACCCATTCTCTGGCCTCCCCTGGGGGCCTTGCCCTTGGTGCTGGATTCCTGTGCTCTGACCTTGGAGGAATTGCCCTCCTGTGTGTATGGGATGACCACAGGCCTCCCTCTCACTCTTGCTGCTCTCCGCTCCTCATACCTGCCCTGTGACCTCAAGTTCGGGATTCAGTTTGTTGCCCCGGGCAGAGTCTGGTTTTTCTCCAGAAATTAGATGCAGAATCAGGCCTAACCAGCTTCTCAAACTCACAGACTTGGTCAGCAAATATCCCCAAGCCTCAAAGGCTGAGACACCTGGAGGAACGATGCCAGCAGAGACAAAAACGACATTGAGAGGTAAGTCAATTAAAATGTTAAAAAACATCAGATTAGGCTGAGTGCAGTGGCTCATGCCTATAATCCTAGCACTTTGGAAGGCAGAGGCAGTTGGATCACTTGAGGTCAGGAGTTCGAGACCAGCCTGGCCAACATGGCAAAACCACGTCTCTACTAAAAATCTGAAAATTAGCTGGGTGTGGTGGCAGGTGCCTGTAGTCCCAGCTACTTGGGAGGCTGAGGCAGGAGAATCGCTTAAACCTGGGAGGCGGAGGTTGCAGTGAGCCGAGGTTGCACCATTATACTCCAGCCTGGGTGATAAGAGTGAAAGTCCGTCTCAAATTAAAAACAAACAAACAAAAAAACAAAACAGATTGATAATTACATAAAACTAGTGGCTTGTGAAAGCTACAAGATAGAAATGAAGTATCTCCTGGCAATGGGCTCTGTCTGGTATGCCCTTCCTATGTAAGTTCTAACAGTTGTCCAGGCCTCATTCAGATGTCACATGTTTCACCCATTCAGTCCCTTCCCAGGAGCAACCTGGGGCTATGGGTCTCCTGTGGCAGCTCCTCTCTGCCAGGTATGAGTTAGTCCTGTCCTCGTTCTACGACCTGGAACTCCCTGGGTCTCCTGCTTTTGGAGAGGGTATACAAATAGTGGTAAGGGCTGTGTACACTGGAGACAGGTTTGAACCTGGGTTCGTTTTATTACTTGTGTGACCACGTGGTGCTAAACAGGGATGGTGGTAACTACCTCATAGGACTTAAATGAGGAGATGTAAAGCGTGCATTGTCAAGTGGGACTAAAATTGGCTGGGGGTAGGCCGGGCGTGGTGGCTCACGCCTGTCATCCCAGCACTTTGGGAGGCCGAGGTGGGCAGATCACCTGAGGTCAGGAGTTTGAGACCAGCCTGGCCAACATGGTGAAATCCCATCTCTACTAAAAATACAAAAATTAGCTGGGTGTGGTGGCTCGGGCCTGTAGTCCTAGCTACTTGGGAGGCTGAGGTAGGAGAATCACTTGAACCCGGAAGGCGGAGGTTGCAGTGAGCTGAGATGGCACCACCACACTCCAGTCCTGGGCAACAGAGGCTGGAGACTCCATCTCAAAAAAAAAAAAAAAAAAGACTTGGGGTGGTGGGGGGAGGTGGTGGTGAAAAAAAATCTAGCTATTACAATGGTTTGTGGTCACGTAAACAAATACCCAGTGTACTAGTGGTATTAAATTTTATAGGAGAGGGGTGGGTAGGAATAAGGAGGTTGAGAAACAAGGATATGAAGTGGTTACCTCTGTTGCTTAGGGCGTGTAGCGAGCTCTCACAAAGCACGGTTATCCTCCTCAATGTTACTGGAAGAGGCAGGGCTCAGGAGTCCTCCCTTCGCCCTGAGTGAAAACCCGGAGGGGAGGGTGGGGTCTCGTGCTGCTCAGTCCCCCGGAGCCCCGCACTCTGCACGTCAACTGGCGCTCTCGCAAAGGTCCTCTCACCGTCTCCAAAGCAATCTGCAAATTCCCCAACCCAGACCCAGGCGGCCAACTGAGCAGAAGGGAACGGGCTGGGAACAGCACCTACCCCGGCAGCCCGCTGTCCCTGGCTCTGCTGACCAGCGCTCGGGCCCTTCCACCCCGGGGTTGTCCGGTGTCGCGAGGCCAGCACTGGTGACGGGGAAAGGAGCCCGGCGCGGCTGAGGGCGCTGGACCCCACGGCAGGGCAGGCTGCCCCGCTGACCTGCTGTGCCTCAAGGGGCCCGCCTGGGAAACGGGAGGCTGCGCCCGCTCTCACCTGGGCCCCCAGCTCAGGGAACCGCCCTCAGGGGACGCAGGAGCCTCGCCAAGTGCCGGTCTGGAATGCACCGTGTTCCCCGGCCCGGCTAGACTTTGGGAGAGGCGGGTCCGCTGTCACCTGACCTCTGCCACCTGGCTCGTGGGGCCCGATCTCGGCGAGATGCGCTCTGGGAGTTGTAGTTTCCACGCGTCTTGGCCGGAGAAAGCGCAGTTGGGTCGGGTCGGGGCGCAGGGATCGGGGCTTCGGCGTGAGGGAGGATGAGGCCGCTGCCAGCGACCCAGAAGCTCTTGGGGCCGCCAGCGTTTCCCGGCTCCTTTGGTGAGCGGAGCTCAGACAGCCCTCCAATGGGCGGAAACCAGAGCCCTGCGGGGCGGGGCCCCCTTCAGGTCCCGCCTTCTTCCGCCTCTCCGCCTATAGTTGGGGCCCGCCGAGAGGGTTGCGTGGAAACCCGCCTACCCCGGCCAATGGGGAGACGCGAAACCTCCATGTAGCTGAAAGATTGGCTCGCCTTTCCTGGCCAATGGGAAGACGAGAAACCTCCATGTGGCTGAAAGATTGGCAGGCAACTCCCCGCCCCTGCCCCGCCCTCCCGAGTGAAAGCCGCGGACTTGTGGGGCCGCCGGCTGCAGACCGGAGCTGTGCGGGTCGGGGAGATAATGGCTGCGCGACCGATCACCCTCGGCATTGACCTGGGCACCACATCTGTGAAGGC
The DNA here is from genome assembly GCF_001698545.2 of Rhinopithecus bieti. Lineage (NCBI taxonomy): Eukaryota > Metazoa > Chordata > Mammalia > Primates > Cercopithecidae > Rhinopithecus > Rhinopithecus bieti. The sequence continues at coordinate 396,838 of NW_016826783.1, read as the reverse complement.
AGCTCTGCTGAGGGCCGCGCCAGACGAACCATCCGGGTTCGCTGTGCTGGCGAGTTGTGCCCGCGCTGCGCGGGCAGAGGCGGCGGTCGAGAGCGCGGGGGCCGGGCCCCAGGTGAGGTAGCGCCCCCGGGCCGCGCCGCCTGCAGGAGCCTCCTGACCACCTTCTTCCACCCCAGGAGGCCTCCCTGACAGCCCTTTCCGCAAGGAAGTGTCTGTTGCAGCTTGTCCCCAGCTTCTCCGGGGCCCCTCTGCCTGCAGCAGTTGTGCTCATGATCTCTTAGGTCTGGTCCCAGAATCCTTCCCACCTGCTGGGACCGATCCCCGCCCCCCGACTCTCTGGCGTCCTCTGGGGGCCTTGCACTTGGCCCTGGATCCCTGTGCCCTGTGTCCCCTGACCTTGGAGGAACTGCCCTCCTGTGTGTATGGAATGACCGCTCTTGCTGCTCGCCTCTGTCTCAGTCTTGCTGCTCTCCGCTGCTCACACCTGCCCTGTGACCTCAAGTTCAGGATTCAGTTTGTTGCCCAGGGCAGAGTCCGGGTTTTTCCTCCGGAAACCAGATGCCAGATCAGGCCTAACTGGCTCTTGGCTCACTCCACAGAAGCAGAATGCGGACCAAGAAACCCTTGGTCAGCCGGGCGCGCTGGCTCACTCCTGTAATCCCAGCACTTTGGGAGGCCAAGGTGGCGGATCACATGAGGTCGGGAGTTCGAGACCAGCCCGACCAACATGGAGAATACCCGTCTCTACTAAAAATACAAAAATTGGGTGGGGCGCGGTGGCTCACACCTGTAATCCCAGCACTTTGGGAGGCCGAGGCAGGCGGATCACGAGGTCAGGAGATCGAGACCGCCCTGGCTAACACAGTGAAACCCTGTCTCTACTAAAAATACAAAATATTAGACCGGGCGAGGTGGCGGGCGCCTGTAGTCCCAGCTACTCGGGAGGCTGAGGCAGGAGAATGGCGTGAACCCGGGAGGCGGAGCTTGCAGTGAGCTGAGATCCGGCCACTGCACTCCAGCCTGGGGACAGAGCGAGAGACTCCGTCTCAAAAACAAAAACAAACAAACAAAAGAATTAGCCGGTGGCGTGTGCCTGTGATGCCAGCTACTCAGCAGGCTGAGGCAAGAGAGTCGCTTGAACCCCGGAGGCAGAGGTTGTGGTGAGCCGAGATCGTGCCATTACTCTCCAGCCTGGGCAGTAAGAGCAAAAAACTCTTGTCTCTAAAGAAAAAAAAAAAAAAGAAAAGAAAAGAAAAACCCTGGTCAGCCAAAGAGCCCCAGCCTCAAAGGCTGAGACATCCTGCAGGAAACACATCTTGAGAGCATATAGACATTTTTTAAAAAGTCTTAAAAATTTGTTTTTAAAAAGGGTGAGGTTGATAATTATACACTACAGCTACTGGCTTGTGAAAGCTACAAGGTAGAAATGGACAATTTCAGGATCATGGGCTCTGTTGGAGGTGTAGGTGGGTTAAGAAAAGATGTTAATCTTCAGAGCTGGACCCCGTTAATTCCCTAAAAAGGAAAAGTGAACTGCGTTCAGCTAATTGACAATAGAAATTAATAGCAAGGGACTTTCTGTGTAACCTCATATGACTTTTTCCTGGGCCTCAGTTTGTTCTCTGAGTTGGAATAGGCAGCCTCTGAGGCCCCTTTCAGCCACAAACCTTGCTTTTCTGAGCCAATATCCACTCCCAAGAGCTTTCTTTTTCTTTTCTTTTCTTTTCTTTTTTTTTTTTTTTTTGAGACCGAGTCTCACTCTGTTGCCCAGGCTGGCGTGTAGTGGCGTGATCTTGGCTCACCGCAACCTCCGCCTCCCGGTTCAAGCGATTCTCCAGCTTCAGCCTCCTGGGTAGCTGGGACTACAGGTGTGAGTCATCACACCTGGCTAATTTTTATAATTTTAGTAGAGACAGGGTTTCGCCATGTTGGCCAGGCTGGTCTCGAACTCCTGACCTCAAGTGATCTGCCCACTTGAGCCTCCCAAAGTGCTAGGATTGCAGGTGTGAGCCACTGCACCCGGCCCAGCTTTGTTTTTCACAAGCTCTAGCCACATGCATGGACACGGTTGTTTAGCGTTCAGGGTCCATTGGCTCAGAAGCATTTCTGAGGATAGGGATTTCAGGAGCACTTTGTATCTGTATAGAAGCTTTCAAGATTAGTTTGCTTGGGGCATTAGGGCATATTAAAAGGATTCTTACTTAAAGGACTATGAATTGGAGGCAAAGTTGGCTCTGACCCTGGTGGGGTGAGCAGGAGAGCTGGGGTTAGGGGAGAGTAGGCTCAGAAAGTGCCCCTTTCTCTTGAAATAGGGCAATTTTTTTTTTTTTTTTTTTTTTTGATAGGGTCTCTCTGTGTCACCCAGGCTGGAGTGCAGTGGTGCGATCTCTGCTCACTGTGACCTCTGCCTCCCGGGTTCAAGTGATTCTCGTGCCTCAGCCTCCCGAGTAGCTAGGATTACAGGTGCGCGCCACCATGCTTGGCGAAGTTTTTTGTAGCTTTAGTAGAGAGGGGGTTTCACCATGTTGGCAAGGCTGGTCTCAAACTCCTGACCTCAACCGATCCACCCGCCTGGGTTTCCCAAAGTGCTGGGATTACAGGTATGAGCCACCCTGCCCGGCATGGCTACTTCTTGAAAACTTTTCTGCACTCCCTCCCCAGCTTTCAGCAGGCTGTTCTGTGCTTTCAGTCCCACCCGCTGTGCCACACCTGTCTAATGAAGTGCTTAGCGGAGACCAGTCATGACCCCCCACACCACGTATGAATCATGCTGTGGGACAAACAGCGCTACTGTGATTTAGTCTGTGTAGTAGAGAGTTTCTCAACCTTGGCACCGCTGACATTTTGGGCTGCAGAGTTTTTGTTGTGGTGAGGGGTGTCCTGCGCGTTGTAGAATGTTTAGCAGCATCTCTGGCCTACTAGATGCTGGCCACACTTGCCCCTCTTCCCCAGATGTGACAACCAAAAATGTCTCCATGTTGCCAAGTGTTCTGTGGGTGATAAAACCACCCCAAGTAGGAACCAGTGATCTATAGTCATATCTGCAGCCGGGTGCGGTGGCTGACGCCTGTAACCCCAGCACTTTGGGAGGCCGAGGTGGGCGGATCACTTGAGGTCAGGAGTTCAAGACCAGCCTGGCCAATATGGTGAAACCCCGTCTCTACTAAAAATACAGAAATTAGCTGGGCATGGCGATGCGTGCCTGTAATCCCAGCTACTCGGGAGGCTGAGGCAGGAGAATTGCATGAACTCGGGAGGCGGAGGTTGCAGTGAGCTAAGATTGTGCCATTGCACTCCAGCCTGGTGACAGAGTAAGACTCTGTCTCACAAAAAAAAGAAATGTAACTCCTACAAATGGAGCCAGGCGTGGCCTTTTCAATTTTCTAGCTGCCCTGTTAAAAGGAATAAAAGGAAACAAATGAAATTAATTTTAATTGCATATTTTATTTAACCCAGTGTATCCAACACATTATCATTTTGATGTATGATAATCAAGGCTGGGTGTGGTGGCTCACACCTGTAATCCCAGCATTTTGGGAGGCCAAGGCAGGCAAGTCCCTGAGGTCAGGAGTTGGAGACCAGCCTGGCCAACATGGCGAAACTGCCTCTCTACTAAAAATACAAAAATTAGCTGGGCATGGTGGTTTGAGCCTGTAATCCCAGCTACTCAGGAGGCTAAAGCAGGAGAATCACTTGAACCTGGGAGGCGGAGGTTGCAGTGAGCCAAGATTACGCCACTGCACTCTAGCCTATGCAGCTATATGCAGCTCACGTCTATAATCTCAGCTACGGGGACGGTTGAGGCAGGAGGATCACTTGATCCTAGAAATTTGAGACCAGCCAGGGCAACATAGTGAGATTCCACGTGGCCATGGGTTTTAAAAAAAGGATTAAATGAGATAGTGTATATTTTTTGTCATACTAGATTGTAGTCTGATGCGTTTTTCTATTTACATCTCAATTCAGACTAGCCACATGTGGCTAACGATTTTGGTATTGGACAGTGAGGGTATAACCAAATGTCTCTTCCCAGAACCCTTCTTCCTGCCCACCACCCCCATGTCCCCACCCTGCTTTTCTTTCCTCCTTCTGGGGATCCTGCGTAGCCACCTGGCTTCTCTGTGCCTCTTGCCTTCCACTTCCTCTTGGCTGTGGTCTCTCTTGCCTGTAGAATCCTTGCTGGGCTGTGGGGCTGTTCCCTAGGAAAAGGCTGTGCTTCCTCTGAACTCCTTGCCCCATCCTACCCCTCCTCTCCTCCCTTCTTTCTCTTCCTTTGTTCCTGCTTGTTAGGAGCCAAGAGCTGCCCCTGACCAAGGCCGCAGACTGACAGGGGCAGGTGAAAGGTTTCCGAGGAGGGGAAGACAGCTCTCCCTGGAGGGAAGCAAGATGTCTGAGAACTCAGCCCTCGAATGCCTTTCTAAGATCTTAGCTTTTCTAGTTCCTCAAAGAGCTGACATTTACTGGGGAGTGAGCCACAACTCTCTTCCCCTTTTTCTCTTCTGAACTTTCTGTGGATTCCTCTGTGGTTGTTTTTAATTTAATTTTATTTTTTTTTTTGAGATGGAGTCTCGCTTTGTCGCCCAGGCTGGAGTGCCATGGCACGATCTCAGCTCACTGCAACCTCCGCCTCCCTGATTCAACCGATTCTCTTGCCTCAGTCTCCTGAGTAGCTGGGACTACAGGTGTGCGCTACCACACCCGGCTAATTTTTTGTATTTTTAGTAGAGACAGGATTTCATTATGTTGGTTGGCCAGGCTGGTCTTGAACTCCTGATCTCAGGTAATCCGCCCATCTCGGCCTCCCAAAGTGCTGGGATTATAGGCTTGAGCCACTGTGCCTGGCCTTGTTTCTTCTGTTTAAAGCACAGAGAATGCTGTTCTCAGCTGAGTCTGACCCCAGTGGAGGGCAGGCCCGGGCAGTTTGCTGCAACACCCCGGCAGCAGCACCTCAACTGTGAAGTTGGGGAATGGACGCTGCCCACCACAGTCCTGCTCCAGGACATCCTGGGAGGCCTGCGCCTCCCCCTGCCCAGTGTGTTCTCTTCTGCTTCCAGGGGCGAGAGCAGGATGTGAGCAGAATCCTCCAGGCCCTGCACGAGTGCCTTGCTGCCCTTCCCCGGCAGCAGCTCCGGAGCATCGTGGGCATCGGGGTGTCGGGCCAGATGCATGGAGTCGTGTTCTGGAAAACAGGCCAAGGTATGCTGGGCTCAGGGATGGTCTCAGGCTGGTAGCAGTCACTTCTAGAACGAGAGCAGGGCCGCGCGAGAGCAGGGCCGCGCGAGCCGCAGGGCTTTCTGAGAAGGGTCGGGTTATCCTGCACTGGGAATAGGGTGTTGTTTCTTGGAATGGACGAACACGGCTGCCTCCTGCGTGGGTGAGCATTCTGTTTGTACCAATGTGAGGTGAACAAGGGGACTGCCCACTCCCACGTCATCAGCACGTTATCCACGAAGAGGGATCCACGAAGAGGGAAGAGAGCGTTTTCTTGGATTCTCCTGAAGGATCCAGCAGAGTGCCTTTTCCACAGCGTTCTCTTTACCATGTCAGTATCTCAGAACGTTAGTGCAGACAACCAAGAGATTGGCTGTGGCCGCAGGAGGTGCCAGGACACAGAGGGCACGCTTTTGAATTGGGGCACATTTGTCGTTGTTTACATATTTGTGATTTTGAAAATTCCAGGGCATATCTTTTTTGTTTTGTTTTTTTTTTTGAGATGGAATCTCACTCTTGTTGCCCAGGCTGGAGTGCAGTGGTGTGATCTCGGCTCACTGCAACCTCTGCCTCCCGGTTTCAAGAGATTCTCCTGCCTCAGCCTCCCGAGTAGCTGGGACTACAGGCGCCTGCCACCACGCCCGGCTAATTTTGTATTTTTAGTAGACATGAGGTTTCACCATGTTGGCCAGGATGGTCCTGATCCTTTGACCTTGTGATCCACCTGCCTCGGCCTCCAAAAGTGCTGCGATTACAGGCGTGAGCCACCGTGCCTGGCCATATATATATATCTTTTTAAGATGGAGTTTCACTCTTGTTGCCCAGGCTGGAGTGCAGTGGCGCAAACTCAGCTCACTGCAACCTCTGCCTCCCGGGTTCAAGTGATCCTCCTGCCTCAGCCTCCAGAGTAGCTGGGACTACAGGCGCCCACCACTGCGCCCAGCTAATTTTTGTACTTTTAGTAGAGACAGGGTTTCACCATGTTGGTCAGGCTGGACTCGAACTCCTGACCTCAAATGATCCACCCACCTCAGCCTCCCAAAGTGCTGGGATGACAGGTGTGAGCCACCGCGCCCCGCCGACATATCCTTTTTATGGGTTCAGTTGCTAAGCATTTCTAGTTGGTTGTCTTATGAAGGTTTGCCACAGTACAGAGGTGGGTAACCTGTTCTATTTGGCCTTGAGGAGGAGAACTAAGACAGTAAAACCACAATGAGCACTTCACATGCCTGGTGCCTGGCTGAGGACATCAGTTGCATGATCCCATTGGATATTCCCAACAACCTGGTCACATAGGTTGCACTGTTGTCCCCATTGTGCAGATGAGAGGTTGAGGTTCAGAGAGGTTAGAATAATATGCTCAGGGTCATATTTCAGCAAGTGAACCCCACTTTTGAATCCAAGTCTGTTCAAGGAGCTTTTATTTATTTATTATTTATTTATTTATTTATTTTGAACGGAGTCTTGCTCTGTGGCCCAGGCTGGAGTGCGGTGGCACGATCTCCGCTCACTGCAAGCTCCGCCTCCCGGATTCACGCCATTCTCCTGCCTCAGCCTCCCGACTGGCTGGGACTACAGGCGCCTGCCACCTCGCCCGGCTAGTTTTTTTGTATTTTTTAGTAGAGACGGGGTTTCACCATGTTAGCCAGGATGGTCCCGATCTCCTGACCTCGTGATCCTCCCGCCTCAGCCTCCCAGAGTGGTGGGATTACAGGTGTGAGCCACCGCGCCCGGCCTCAAGGAGCTTCTAAAGGCCTGGCGGGGTTGTTTTTGGTGAAGGACCAGAGCTGCCGGGGGACACAGTGGCTTAGTGAGAGACTTCCCAGCAGAATGTCCAAGGAAGGATGAGACTCCTGTAGGAAGTTGGGAGCTCCCTGTTATGGCAGGCATTAAAAAAACTTTTTAAGGCCAGGTGTGGTGGCTCATGCCTGTAAATCCCAACACTTGGGGAGGCCGAGGCAGGAGGAGTATTGCTTGAGGCCAGGAGTTCAAGACTAGCCTGGGCAACATAGTGGGACCCCATTTCTACAAAAGATGTGAAAATAAGTTGGGTGTGGTGCAACACGTTTGTAGTCCCAGCTACTTGGGAGGCTGAGGTGAGAGGATCACTGGAGCCCTTGAGGTTGAGGCTGCCATGAGCTGTGATTGCTCCACTGCACTCCAGCTTGGGCTACAGAGCAAGACCCTGTCTCAGAAAACAACAACAACAAATCAAACTTTAAAAGAAATTATATTGGCCAGGCACGCCTGTAATCCTAGCACCTTGGGAGGCTGAGGCGGGCAGATCACAAGGTCAGGAACTAGAGACCAACCTGGCCAACATGGTGAAACCCCATCTCTACTAAAAATTAGCTGGGTGTGGTGGCGGGTGCCTATAATCCCAGCTACTCGAGAGACTGAGGCAGGAGAATCACTTGAACCCGGGAGGCGGAGGTTGCAGCGAGCCGAGATCGCGCCACTGCCCTCCAACCTGGGCGACAGAGCAAGGCTCTGTCTCAAAAGAAAGAAAAGACATTATAAAAGATTTAATTGAGACAAACAAAAATAGGAAGAATCGTGCTATGAACCAACATACACCCGTCACTCAGCTTCAACAAAATCAACATTTTACTGCAGATGAACATTTTAAGCAGAAGATGGATGGCTACTTTGGGGGGCTGTAGTTACGAGGATTTGAACATTGGATTCATCCCTTTCTGCATGGAGAGACGGCAATTTAGAGTGCCCCGAAGTGCATGGTGACTCGCCTGTCAGTGGGACTGGCACTTAGTGATGCACCCTTTAATCACCCCCAGGATGGGGCCGGGCAATCGTAGGAGCCGATGCAGGCTCTTCCTCCTCCCCTTCCTCCCTCCTGTCCACCTATCGTCGGGCCCGCCGGGGCCGTGGGAGCTGCTTGGCACCAAGCAGTGGCGGGAGCAGAAGGCGATTAGGGTGTCAAGGCTAACCTCTCAGAGGGAGTCTAGATTGTAAAAGCTTTTAAAACTCCTTAATTTTGCATTAAGGAGAATAAATGTCCTTTTAATACGAAAGCCCTTCCCAAAGAGGACAGCAGAGAGCCGATGATGGTGGCCGGTCACATGCCTTCCTTTCTGCCTGTCTCCTGGGCTCTCTAACAACCACACAAACCATCAGCCACATCGTTGGAAAGAGCTGCTTCATATTTTATTGAGCCAGCCCACATGCCTTCTGGGTTTGTTTTCTGTTTCTGGGAAGGAGGAAAGCCACAGTTCGGTGACGGTGAACCTGCTTCGTGGAGTTAAGTGAAATCACATTTGGGATCCAGTCTTGCCGATTTTAATGGCAGCCTTAATTCGGTTTGGTTTCCCTACCTACAGCATATAAAGCCCTTTGCTAGGCCCTGGGGGAGAGATAGAAATGAAGGAACAAAGCCTCTACCTTCCAAAACAGTCAACACAGACGGGCAGGAGTAACCTGAGCAGAGAGCTAAGTGCTTCAGTGAGGGCACCCGGAGCGAGCTGGAGGGGAGGAGAGGGAGCGATTAGTGTCTTCTGAAAGGCCTGTGGTTACGCCGGTTTCCAGACTCCATTTTCAGGCTCAGTAAAAGCAGAAGAGAAACCAGGATCATAAAAGAAAGCTAAAAGGCGAGCAGCAGACAGGGAGAAAATATCTGGTAGTGAATAGTGGACAAAGGACAGGTCAGGACATGCAGAGAACCAGTAACTAAGAACAAGCAGCCCTGTGGAAAAACGGGGGAAGGATATCAACAGGTTATTCCTAGAAGAGGAAACACAAATGGTTAGTAAACATCTGGAAAGATGTTCAGCATTGTCAGTAATTAGAACAGTGCAGGTGAAAACAACAACGCAACGCTCTCCACCCATTGGATGGTAAGAAATCAAAATGTTCAGTAATGTCGAGAGTTGGCAAAGGGAGTGGAAAACTGGTATTTATTTTTATTTTTTTGAGATGGAGTCTTGCTCTTGTCACCCAGGCTGGAGTACAATGGTGCGATCTGGGTTCACTGCAACCTCTGCCTCCCGGATTCAAGTGATTCTCCTGGCTAAATCTCCCCTCCCGAGTAACTGTTATTACAGGCACCTGCCACCATGCCTGGCTATTTTTTTTTTTTTTGAGATGGGGTCTTGCTGTGTTGCCCAGGCTGGAGTGCAGTGGTGCGGTCTCGGCTCACTGCAAGCTCTGCCTCCCAGGTTCACGCCATTCTCCTGCCTCAGCCTCCCGAGTAGTTGTGACTACAGGTGCCGCCACCAAGCCCAGCTATTTTTTTTTTGGTATTTTTAGTAGAAAAGGAGTTTCACCATGTTGGCCAGGCTGGTCTTGAACTCCTGACCTCAAGTGATCCACCTGCTTCAGCCTCCCAAAGTGCTGGAATTACAGATGTGAGCCACCGCGTCTGACGAGGTAACAGATATTGAGGATACAAATAGAAGCACTAGCATCTAAATAATAGGAGACCGGAAAGGGAAAAATAAAAATGGAGAGGAGGAAATCTTTGAAGAAATAATGGAGAAAAATTTCCTATAACTGGCAAAATAAGATGGAACACCCCAGCCTGAAAGGGCCCATAGAATGTCAAAGAGGAGATAAAGACAATGCCCAGCTAGATATATTCTAGTGAACGTTTAAGGATTTCAAAGACAGAATTCTAAAAGCTTGCAGAGCAAAAGATCAGATCCCATATGAAAGAATAAGGGTGAGATTGACATTAGATTTTTTTCAACAGCAACACTCCATGTGAAAAGACAATGGAGTAGTATTTTTTTGTTTGTTTTGTTTTTCTGAGGTGAAATCTCACTCTGTCGCCCAAGTTGGAGTGCAGTGGCGTGATCTCAGCTCACTGCAACCTCTGCCTCCTGGGTTCGAGCGATTCTTCTGCCTCCGTCTCCCGAGTAGCTGAGATTACAGGCATGCGCCATCATGCCTGGCTAATTTTTGTATTTTTTGTAGAGATGAGGTTTCGCCATGTTACCCAGGCTGGTCTCGAACTTCTGACCTCAGATGATCCGCCTGCCTCGGCCTCCCAAAGTGCTGGGATTATAGGCGTGAGCCACTGCGCCTGACCAGGAGTAGTATTTTGATGACCTATTGCGGCATAACAAACTACCTCCAACCTAGTGACTGAAAGCAACAAGCATTTATCATCTCATGATTTTATGATTTTTTGGGTCAGGGATTGGGCAAGGCTTAGCCCACTGCTGCTCGTACATGGAGATGGTGGAGGTTGCTTGTCAGTGTTCATCTGGTGGACAGACTGGTCAGGGGAGTCATGGTGGCTTTACTCAATGCCTGGTACCTTGGAGGCTGGGCTCACCTGGAAACGGTATGCCGGCTGCTCTTTGCCCGTGCTCTCCTCAGCATGGCGGCCTCGATGTAGTTACACTTCTTATCTGAAGGCTGATTGCTCCAGAGAGAGTTAGGTAAGAGGCTTGGGTGGGAGCTGCAATACTTCTTATGACCTAGTCTTGGGAGTCCCAAGATGTCACTGCCTCCACATTCTCCTGGTCAAGCACGTCACCAAGGTGATTCTATATTCAAGGGAAGAGGATTCAGATGCCACCTCTTAGTGGGAGGAGTAGTGAAGAATTTGTGACAGTCGGCCACAAAAAGTGCTTTTAAGCATGGAAGGGAAGGAACTCAGAACCAGACTGTTATAACTGATCAAACTGGCATTCAAAGATGGGAACATGAAAAATATCTGGAGGCATCTGGGTCTTCAGACACTGCCTGGAAAGACTGTCACTGAAATTGGCCTTGGGCGAAATCACTGAATAAGAGCAGAGAGAAATCCAGAGGATGTCACAAGGCACAAATGAAAAAAATCTCATGGTCAGATTTTTTTTAAGTAAATTTGGACATCTAAAAATCAATCAGGGCCAGGCGTGGTGGCTCATGCCTGTAATCCTAGCAGTTTGGAAGGCTGAGGCGGGTGGATTGCCTGAGCTTAGGAGTTGGAGACCAGCCTGGGCAGCATGATGAAACCCTGTCTCTACTAAAAATCCAAAAAATTAGCTGGGCGTGGTGGCTGAGGCACGAGAATTCCTTGAACCTGGGAGATGGAGGTTGCAGTGAGCCGAGATCGTGCCACTGCATTCCAGCCTGGGGGACACAGTGAGACTCTGTCTCAAAAATAAAATAAAATAAAATAAAATAAAATAAAATAAAAATCAATCAGCTAAGACCTAAGGAAAAGAGAAAATTTACTGGTAATCAAGTAGCAGGAAGCCTAGATAATGTTGTCATGATGAGGGTTGGAGGGACAGAGGCCGGGGGACTTGAGATTGTGCCAAACATCTTCTCTTACGGGATGTGGGGAGATGCGATATCAACTTCGAAAAAGAGTAAAAAGAAACAGAGAAGTGTTGCAAACGGAGGGAGTATGTGATGTGCCCAGGGTCCCACAGTCATTATGTGGTGGAGGCAAGCACTAAAGTCAGTGCCATCAGGACCCACAGGTGCGCCAGGCTTTATCATAGGACCATTCGCACATACTTTGTCACTCACCAGCAGAGTAGTATCAAGGCCGCGCCACGCCTAGTCAATTGCTCTTTTCTTCATTTTTGGCCATCTCTTTTGTTCCAGGCTGTGAATGGATAGAGGGAGGGATTACCCCTGTGTTTGAGCCCCGAGCTGTTAGCCACCTGGTCACGTGGCAGGATGGCCGATGTAGCAGCGAATTCCTGGCGTCTCTACCCCAGCCGAAGTCTCATCTCAGTGTGGCCACGGGCTTTGGCTGTGCAACTATCTTCTGGCTTTTGAAATATTGGTATGGGCAACTGCACTTTGACTTGGGGGCTGGGTTTCTGGGAGAATGAGAATGGGCTGCGTCAGCATCACCCTGCCTGCTGGGCTGTGCTGCAGTGAGTGTGTCTTGGCAGGACAAGAGGGAGCATGGCCTGGACCTAGATGGGGTCCAGAACCGCATCCTTTTGCAGAGGGCTCTCTATTGGTTATCCGGTTCCCATCCAGATGGGAAAAGGAAGGGACAGAGAGGGCAAGTGACTTGCTGGGGGTCATGGAGAGAGTTTGCAGTGTGCTCAGGCCTGCGAGGCTGCCGCGGAGGCCGACGTCTGCTTTCCCAGGCTTGACACTTCCTCCTCTGAGGCCCTTTCCCTGGGGCTGACTTAGGCTGGCTTTGCTTGGGGCAGCTGGAAGGTCCTGATCCCAGGGACCCAGCTGGACTTGAGCCATAGCATGTGGGGTTGTGGCTGCCACCTGGCCATGGCACAGCTGGTCCCCGCTGCCTGCTGCTAGATGCGGCACATGCTTCTGAGTTCATGTTATACCATGTTGAGTTGTTTCTGGTATGAAAAACAGCCCGGAGTCCCTGAAGTCCTACGACGCAGCCGGTACCATCCATGACTATGTGGTTGCCATGCTGTGTGGCTTGCCAAGACCCCTGATGTCCGACCAGAATGCTGCTAGCTGGGGCTATTTCAACACGCAGAGCCAAAGCTGGAACGTGGAGATGTGAGTATCACACATCCTTACAGGCTGTTCCTCCTGCTCCAATCCGAAGGGCAACCCCGGAGCCACTGCTTCAGTGGGAGCTTTCCCATCTGGGAGTGGTGGAGGGTTCCCGGAGGCCAGGATCAGGGTCCAGTGCCCCCAGCCCGTCCCAGTCACAGGGCATGGGTGGGCCAAGTGTAAGTGCAACCCTGAGCCCTGGGATAGGGGCTTCAGCCATGCTGTCCTCTTCCCCAGCCCCCCAGACCCCGGCTGGGCTGTCCCTTCTCTGTGACCGTGGGCCCAGTCTGTAGGTTTCAGAGTACAGCATTCACTCTTTAATACTTAAACTTAGAGGGCCAGGCACAGTGGCTCATGCCTGTAATCCCAGCACTTTGGGAGGCTGAGGCATGTGGATCACCTGAGGTCAGGAGTTCGAGACCAGCCTGGGCAACATGGCGAAACCCCATCTCTACTAAAAATACAAAAATGAACTGGGCATGGTGGCAGGTGCCTGTAATCCCAGCTACTCCAGAGGCTGAGGCAGGAGAATCGCTTGAACCCAGGAGGCGGATGTTGCATTGAGCCGAGATTGCACCACTGCACTCCCGCCTGGGGGACAGAGCGAGACTCTGTCTCCAAAAAACGGAAAAAGAACTAGGGATAGTAGGCTTGAAGGATGCCTTTTAAGTTCTTTTCAACAATCATTTGCCTTTTCAGGTACAGAAATCCAGTGCCCTGTAAGTTCACTTCCTTCAGGGCCCAAATTCTGAGCTCTGAAATAAAACAAAAAGCACCTGGTAGTTCAGGTAAAGGACTTTCCAGCATGTTGTGTGCGATGGACAGCCCCCCACTCACTAACGCTGAGTGACGAACGCATTTGATATTCAGGAGTCTGCTGTGTTTGACTTTGGTTTGGACTGTGCTAACCAACCGTAAAGGCGCTGGACCTCCGGCTGCCTCCCTTCGCAGAGTTTTTGAGTTCCCTTCAAACAGGGGAGGCTGGACTTGATCACGGCTGCTTATGTTGTTTGTTTTCTTTCCCGGACGGTGAATCCTAAGCTTATGAAAGCCAGTGTACCCTACTGACAAAGCCTAAGCTCATGGTTTTAAAAAAGCCAGAGAAGCTGCCTGTGACGGCTCTGAATTCTATCCCCTCTTCGGCCACGTGTGTCCTATAACACTTTCCTGTGCAGAGTTTCCTGGAAACAAACAACAACAACAAAAAAGAAAGCAGCTGGGTGTGGGGGAGTACGCCTGCTTGGGAGGCTGAGGCGGGAGAATTGCTTGAGCCTGGGAAGTTGAGGTTACAGTGAGCAGTGATCACACCACTCCACTCCAGCCTGGGTAACAGAGTGAGACCCTGTCTGAAAAAAAGAAAGAAGGAGCCGGGTGCAGTGGTTCACGCCTGTAATCCCAGCACTTTGGGAGGCTGAAGCGGGTGAATCATGTGAGGTCAGGAGTTCAAGACCAGCCTGGCCAACATGGCGAAACCCCTTCTCTGCTAAAAATACAAAAAGTAGCCGGGCATGGCTGTGTGCACCTGTAATCCCAGCTACTAGGGAGGCTGAGGCAGGAGAATTGCTTGAACCTGGGAGGCGGAGGTTGCAGTGAGCTGAGATGGTGCCACTGCACTCCAGTCTGGGCAACAGAGCAAGACTGTGTCTCAAAAAAATAAATAAGTAAAAAAGAAAGAAGGAAAGAAAAGGAAGGAAGGAAGAAAGGAAAGGAGGGAGGGAGGAAGGAAGGAAGGAAGGGGAAAGGGAGGAGGGAGGCGGGGGAGGGAGGAAGGAAGGGAGGAAGACAGGGAAGGAGGGAAGGGAAGGGAAGGAGGGAAGGAATGGAGAGAGGGAGGGAAAGAAGGGAGGGAAAGAGAGAAGGAGGGAAGGGAAGGAAGGGAGGGAGGGAGGAAAGGAGTGGAGAGACGGAGGGAAGGAAGAGAAGGAAGGGAGGGAGGGATGAAGAGAAGGGAGGGAGGG
>NW_016826783.1:364171-381381 GCF_001698545.2 Rhinopithecus bieti | reverse complement strand
GGGAGGGGAAAGGAAGGAAGGAAGGATCCCTTAAACTCCAGAAACCTAAGTGTGGATCCACGTAGGCGTCCACTTTTGTTTTCCAGACTGAGGAGCTCAGGTTTTCCCGTCCACCTGCTCCCGGACATTGCCGAGCCTGGCAGTGTGGCAGGCAGAACTTCCCACATGTGGTTTGAAATCCCGGAGGGGACGGAGGTGGGAGTGGCCTTGGGTGATTTACAGGCCTCTGTCTATTCCTGCATGACCCAGAGGACAGATGCAGGTAAGTGTTTCTTTTGTCCTGTCCTCAGACTTACGCTGTCGCCTGCCTCGTAAGCACCAACGTTGTGTGAGTCTGCAGGCACGCGGAGCTTAGCAGTCTCGGCATCCTGCTGGAGATCATTATTCTGTAAAGGTGAAAAGCACCCTCTTCCTTGCAGGTAAAATCCTCTATGGAGGGAGCTTACAGGCCAGCAGGGCAAATTCTGTCCCTGAGCACCGGCCATCTGTGCTGACCCCCTGTGGGGTCGGGTGAGGGAAATGGCTCTTTCTAGCTGTCTGGTTTCTATGTGACTACGGGCCCAAGAAAACAGATGAGCTGATGAGGGTTTTGGTTACTGTGTGTTTGTCGATGGAAGTGATGTCAGATCTGATTAGAAGTGTAGAATTGGCCGGGCGCGGTGGTTCACGCCTGTCATCCCAGCACTTTGGGAGGCCGAGGCGGGCGGATCACAAGGTCAGGAGTTCAAGATCAGCCTGGCCAAGATGGTGAAACCCCGTCTCTACTAAAAATACAAAAATTAGCCAGGCATGGTGGCGGGCGCCTGTAGTCCCAGCTACTCGGGAGGCTGAGGCAGAGAATTGCTGGAACCTGGGAGGCGGAGCTTGCAGTGAGCCGAGATCGCGCCACTGTACTCCAGCCTGGGCAACAGAGCGAGACTCCGTCTCAAAACAAAACGAAACAAGAAAGTGCAGGATATTTTCTGTATTCATGGTAAGGGTAGAGGCAGCCGTGTCTAGGGCAGGGATTGTCTCCTTTTCTCTAAAGGGCAGAACATATTTTCTGTAAATATTTTCGGCTTTGTGGATCATGCAGTCTGTTGTAACTGCTCAGCTCTGCTGTAGGAGTTCGAAACCAGCCCTAGACGATATGTGAATGAACGGGTGTCGCTGTGTTCCAGTAAAACATTGTTCATAGACACTGAAATAGGAATGCCATATAATTTTCATGTGTCATGAAAAATTCTTCTTTTAATTTCTTTTCATCCATTTAAAAACGTGAGAACGTGGGGCGACATGGCGCTTGGCGGTGCTGCGAGGCCAGAGCCCAGGGCTGGTGGCCTTGTTGTCAGGTACTCACAGGTTGACAGCAGAGGAGAGGAACCAAGCTATGCTCAATCTGAAAGCAGCAGGATGGTAGGAATTGAGTGAGAGAGAGATGCCATCTACAAAGCATTCTCCTTCCAATCCTTCCAACTTTTTTTTTTGTTTTGTTTTTTTGTTGAGACGGAGTCTCGCTCTGTCGCCCAGGCTGGAGTGCAGTGGCCGGATCTCGGCTCACTGCAAGCTCCACCTCCTGGGTTCAAGTGATTCTCCTGCCTCATCCTCCCGAGTAGACGGGACTACAGGCATGTGCCACCACGCCTGGCTAATGTTTGTATTTTTAGTAGAGATGGGGTTTCACCATGTTGGCCAGGCTGGTCTCAATCTCTTCACCTTGTGATCTGCCTGCCTCAGCCTCCCAAAGTGCTGGGGTTATAGATGTGAGCCATCGTGCCCAGCCTCTCCTTCCAAATTTTTAATCAGGCATTTGGCTTTAGGTCCCGAGTTGCCCTACAAGCAGAGAAGATGATGGTTCAATGTATAAAACAAGGTCCAGATAACTCTCGCCTCACATGACTGTGGTGGACTGACCAAAAGAGATGTGAAGCTGGCCACATTTATTGAAAAGCAGATTTTCTGTGTGATTTCTTCCAAAATACATGTAAAATCTTCTAACATATTACTGCAATGTAGGCTGAAGGCAATTTATGTAAACAAATTGAGTTGTTCTTAAGGCATTATCTCTAGAGGAAAAAAAAAAGAAAAATAACAATTTAAATTATGTAAATTTAGTTTGCCTTTATATACTATGTTTTGTAAAATCAGTGCTTAAATACAAAATGATTTAAACTTGAGAAAAAGGGTGAGAACATGCTAGTGGGATTGTAAAAAGGTACAGCCTCTTTGGAAAACAGCTGGTAGTTCCTCAAGTGTTAAACATGGAGTTACCACAGGACCCAGCAATTCCGCTCCTAGAAATACACCCAGGAGAACTGAAAACAAATGATGTCCACACAAAAACTCGTACACAGACGTTCACAGCAGCATTATTTATAATAGCCAAAAAGTAGAAACCACCTAAATGTCCATCAACTAATGAATGAATTGTTTTGTTTTGTTTTGTTTTGTTTTGTTTTTTGAGACAGAGTCTTGCTCTGTCACCTGGCTGGAGTACAGTGGCACAATCTTGGCTCAATGCAACCTCCGCATCCCGAATTCAAGTGATTCTCCTGCCTCCGTGTCCCAAATAGCTGGGACTGCAGGCGTGCGCCACCATGCCCTGCTAATTTTTGTATTTTTAGTAGAGATGGGGTTTCACCATGTTGACCAGGATGGTCTTGATCTCTTGACCTCGTGATCCACCTGCCTCAGCCTCCCAAAGTGCTGGGATTACAGGTGTGAGCACCATGCCTGGCCGTGAATGAATTTTAAAATGTGGCATATACACATAGCTGAAAAAGGATTGAATGTTGGATAGAAGAAAAACTTAAGTACATTTAAATTTTAAAAAGCTTATTTGGCTGGTTGCAGTGGCTCATGCCTGTAATCCCAGCACTTTGGGAGACTGAGGCAGGTGGTCATGAGGTCAGGAGTTCAAGACCAGCCTGGCCAACATGGTGAAACCCCATCTCTACTAAAAATACAAAAAATTAGCCAGGATTGGTGGCGGGCACCTGTAATCCCAGCTACTCGGGAGGCTGAGGCAGAGAATTGCTTGAATCTAGGAGGCAGAGGTTGCTGTGAGCTGAGATTGTGCCAATGCACCCCAGTCTGGGCAACAGAGTGGGACTGTGTCTCAAAAACAACAAACAAACAAACAAACAGTTTATTTGAAGATTCAGTGATTTGTGAATCAGGGTATCACCAGACTGTTAGCACTCTGTCAGAAGAGGCAAGAGGGGAAATTTTCATAAAGTATTTGCAGAAGCAAGACAAAGAAAATAATTTCAATAGGGCAGACAAAGCATTTTCTATGCCAAACAGGGATACCTTTCATTTTTGCTCTGAGCTCAAGATTTTGACCAAGGCATAAGAATGCTTAAAAAGCAGAGCTGCGGCCGGGCGCGGTGGCTCAAGCCTGTAATCCCAGCACTTTGGGAGGCTAAGATGGGCGGATCACGAAGTCAGGAGATCGAGACTATCCTGGCTAACCTGGTGAAACCCTGTCTCTACTAAAAAATACAAAAAAACTAGCCGGGCGAGGTGGTGGGCGCCTGTAGTCCCAGCTACTCGGGAGGCTGAGGCAGGAGAATGGCGTAAACCCGGGAGGCGGAGCTTGCAGTGAGCTGAGATCCGGACACTGCACTCCAGCCTGGGCGACAGGGCGAGACTCTGTCTCAAAAAAAAAAAAGAAAAAAAAAAAAGTCCAAGTAACTAGGTGAACTTAACACAACTTGTGGAGTTCATACGTCCAAGAGGGCTTACTGGTGACGGCCTGCAAATGTGCAGTAAGAAGCAGTGAGTGCAGAAGCTCAGTGGGTACTTGTGCCCGTTTGCTTGTTGCTCCCAGAGGTCATCACGAGGTGGGTGACTTCAGATCCCACTTACGCCACCAGATCTGATTAAAGAAAAACTTGTCTGGACATGGTGGCTCACGCCTGTAATCCCAGCACTTTGGTAGGCCGAGGCAGGCAGATCACTTGAGGCAAGGAGTTCGAGACCAGACTGGCCAACATGATGAAACCTCATCTCTACCAAAAATACAAAAATTAGCCGGGTGTAGTGGCGCACGCCTGTAATCCCAGATACTCAGGAGGCTGAGACAGGAGAATTGCTTGAACCTGGAAGGCAGAAGTTGCAGTGAGCTGAGATCACACCACCGCATTCCAGCTTGGATGACAGAGTGAGACTCTGTCTCAAAAAAAAAAAAAAAAAAAAAAAAAAAAAGGAAAACAAAACTTAAGTACCTTTAAATTTTAAGAAGTTTATTTGAGCATTCAGTGATCCATGAATCAGGGTAGCACTAGAGAGCAGGTGGCTAGTACACCACTGAGAGGGGCATGAGGGAAGACTTTCATAAGGTGTTTGCAGAAGCCAGACACAGAAAATAATTCTGACTGGCGAGAGTGGACAATTCCGAGTTAGAGGTTCGTTGGTGGTTTCTGATTGGTGTAGTTTCCAGTTTCATTTTACTGTTTACATTGGGGTTTCGTTTGTTCACATAGGAATTCACAGTACTAGAGCCACCTTTGTCTAATGGCCTCCTGATTAGAGTTTTTTCTTTTTCCCCTTCTTTTCTTTTCTTTTCCCCTCCTTTCCTTTTCTCCTTTCCTTTCCTTTTCTTTCCTTTCCTTTCCTTTTCCTTTTCTTTTTCCTTTCCTTTCTGTCACCCAGGCTGGAGTGCAGTGATGCGATCTCGGCTCACTGTAACCTCTGCCTCCCGGGTTCAGGCAATTCTCCTGCCTCAGCCTCCCAAGTAGCTGGGATTCCAGGTGTGCACCACCATGCCCAGCTAATTTTTGTATTTTTAGTAGACACGGGGTTTCACCATATTGGTCAGGCTGGTCTTGAACTCCTGACCTCAGGCGATCCACCCACCTCGTCCTCCCAAAGTGCTGGGATGACAGGCATGAGCCACTGTGCCCAGCCGCTGGAATTTTTCAAACAGCACTGATAAATGCTACAAAATGTAAGTGAGAGTGAAAGAAACAAAAGTGTTGTTGCCTCCACCCGAGAGGATGGTAGAGGGCGTGTTGCTTCCAGTTTGTAGTCACGGTGGGAAGTTTGACGTGGCAGAAAGCAAACAGTATTGGCTTCCTGAGGCTTTTTTTTTTTGCTCTCTTTGCTTTTGACCCCCTGAGTGGGTGGGAAAATTGGATGCTGAACTCTGGCCCGTAAACAGATTGGGACAAGCAGGCTTTTTAGCTAGGTCTCATGAGAAGTGGAGAAGGCGCTGCTGGAACAGTCCCCAAGCTGTGGCCTGGAATTAGAGGAGAAAACATCCACTCTGTGCTGGGTCCAGGGGATTTCCCCCTGCTGCTGACAGGGAAGGTGTTAAGAGAATACTTTGGGGCTGGGCGCGGTGGCTCACGCCTGTAATCCCAGCACTTTGGGAGGCCAAGGCGGGTATATCACCTGAGGTCAGGAGTTCAAGACCAGCCTGGCCAACATGGTGAAACCCTGTCTCTACTAAAAATACAAAAAATTAGCTGGGCGTGGTGGGATGTGCCTGTAATCCCAGCGACTCGGGAGGCTGAGGCCGGAGGGTCACTTGAACCTGGAGACAGAGGTTGCAGTGAGCTGAGATTGCACCATTGCACTCCAGCCTGGGCGACAGAATGAAACTCTGTCTCAAAAACAAAAACAAAAACAAAAGCCACAACATAAAAGAGAGAATACTTTGGAAATGAGCAAGAGTGGTACTCCCTGTCAATGAAAGAAACCTCTCCAGAGGATAAAGCCCTTTGTCTGAGGTCTTACCCTGTCATAGTTTTCTTTTGCTGTGTAACAAATTACCCTGATACATAGTAGCCTCAAACAACAGGCGTTTATTATTTTGGACAGTTTCTGAGGGTCAGGATTCTGAGTGGGGTGGGATGGCCTGGCTCAAAGTCTCTTGTGAAGTTGCATTCACACTGGAGCTGCAGTCTTCCAAAGGCTTGATTGAGCCTGGAGGATCTGCCCCCGAGCCCATGTGTGATGCTGTCAGCAGAAGGCCTCAGTTCCCTGGCACGTGAGGCTCTCCACAGGGCTGCTCACGATGTGGCACCTGCCTTCCCCGAGAGCAAGTGATCCACAAGACAGCGTGACCGAGACAGGAGCCGCAGTGCCTTTTATGACTTAGCCTCTGGAGTCACACACTGTCTCTTGGGCTTTATTTCGTTCACTAGAAGTGAGTCACTAAGTCCAGCCCCCTTTTCACGAGGAGGGGAATCAGGTTCTACCTCTTGAAAGGAGGAGTATCGCCGGGCGTGGTGGCTCAAGCCTGTAATCCCAGCACTTTGGGAGGCCAAGACGGGCGGATCACAAGGTCAGGAGATCGAGACATCCTGGCTAACCTGGTGAAACCCCGTCTCTACTAAAAAATACAAAAAACTAGCCGGGCGAGGTGGCAGGCGCCTGTAGTCCCAGCTACTCCGGAGGCTGAGGCAGGAGAATGGCGTGAACCTGAGAGGAGGAGCTTGCAGTGAGCTGAGATCCGGCCACTGCACTCCAGCCTGGGTGACAGAGCAAGACTCTGTCTCAAAAAAAAAAAAAGAAAAAGAAAGGAGTATTGGCTGGGTGCGGTGGCTCACCTGTAATCCCAGCACTTTGGGAGGCCAAGGTAAATGGATCATGAGGCCAGGAGTTCGAGACCAGTCTGGCCAAGATGGTGAAACCCCATCTCTACTAAAAATACAAAAATTAGCCAGGTGTGGTGGCTCACACCTGTAGTCCCAGCTACTCGGGAGGCTGAGGCAGAGAATTGCTTGAACCTGTGAGGCGGTGAGCCAAGATCGCACCATTGCACTCTAGCCTGGGTGACAGAGCGAGACCCTGTCTCAAAAAAAAAAAAAAAGAAAAAAAAAATCCTTTGATCAACATCTCTTCAACACCTTGCCCTTCTAACTACCCTGGACATAATTTTTAAAACCCCACCCTCTCTCACTGCCGAACTGTGACTCGTGACCTCTGAGTTATCCCGACAGGCCTAAGTTCTGCTTTCTCTGGACCCCAGTTCTCAACATCAGCACCTCGGTTCAGCTGGCAGCCTCCATGCCTTCGGGATTCCAGCCTGGAGAGACTCCAGACCCTACGGCCCCAGTCGCCTACTTCCCATACTTTGGCAGGACCTACCTGGGGGTGGCTGCGTCACTCAACGGGGGCAATGTGCTGGCCACGTTCGTCCACATGCTGGTTCAGTGGATGGCAGATCTAGGTAAGATGTGGTCCACACGGCGCTGTGTTCTCTGCCTGTCCTTTCTACCCGGCAGGGTCTTGGAGCTTCATGTGCAGTTTCAGTGTCCACATTCAGGTCTCAGACTCCACCAGGTCCTGGCATATTTCTCCCATCCTTCGGGATCTGAGCTTGCAGCCTCTTTTCTTCTTGTCCTCTGAGCTGCCATCACCTACTTTTTTTCTTTGGGTCAAGCACCCTTCCCTCAACCTTGACTGTGAACCTTCCTAACAGTCTCCCCAGCTATCCCCCACCCTCCCTGCTCCCCTTTTTCCCCTCCTGCTCCCTTCTCTTATTCCTAGGGTAGAATTTATGAGGTTTTCTCTGCTCTCCATAGACAGATGCTCCTCGACTTACAATGGTGCGTATTTCACTTACAATGCACTTATATCCTGAGAAGACTGGCCCATAGGAAGTGCGATGCAAACGTTTCTTCTTCTTCTTTTCTTCTTTTTTTTCTTTTCTTTTTGAGACGGAGTCTCACTCTGTCACCCAGGCTGGAGTGCAATGGTGCGATCTTGGCTCACTGCAAGCTCCGCTGCCCGGGTTCAAGGGATTCTCCTGCCTCAGCCTTCCAAGTAGGTGCCCACCACCATGCCTGGCAAGTTTTTGTATTTTTAGTAGAGATGAGGTTTCACCATGTTGGCCAGGCTGATCACGAACTCCTGACCTCAAGTGATCCACCCGCCTCGGCCTCCCAAAGTGCTGGGATTACAGGCATGAGCCACTGTGCCCGGCCTGATGTAGGCGTTTCTTTTTCTTTTCTTTTTTTCTTTTTTTTTGAGATGGAGTCTTGCTGGTGGGCAGTAGTGCGATCTTGGCTCACTGCAAGCTCCACCTCCCGAGTTCACGCCATTCTCCTGCCTTAGCCTCCCAAGTAGCAGATACTACAGGCACCTGCTGCCACATCCAGCTAATTTTTTGTATTTTTAGTAGAGATGGGGTTTCACCGTGTTAGCCAGAATTGTCTCGATCTCCTGACCTCGTGATCCGCCCACCTCAGCCTCCCAAAGTGCTGGGATTACAGGTGTAAGCCACCGCACGCGGTCCGATGTAGACATTTCTCAGAGAAGCACGGTGCGGGGTGGAACCCAGGAGAGGGGCCTTGGTTCCCAGCTGTGTCCCTGAGTCTCGGCCTTGGCAAGTCCATTCCCCCAGCTCCAGTGTCTTGTGGTCTTAAGTCCATGGGTTAAAATTAACTCAACAGCTCATAGCAGCTTTGGCCTCCATTAGTCCTCACTAACAGATTAGGGGGAGCTGAGGAGGCAGACACTCTGCTAGAGGCCAGGCCTCTCTTCCAGGCCTCCAGCTGGGATTCACCTTCCTTCAGGTACCCCAGAGCTTGGGTCATAGCCCAAGTATTTCCCAGAAAGGAAGAAGACCTTGAGTATGTTTTAACCTTCCCTTACAACCGTTTTTGGTGCTGTGCATGGTGACACGTGGCTGTAATCCCAGCTACTCAGGAGGCCAAGGTGAAAGGATTGCTTGAGCTCGGAGTTGTTCAAGTCTAGCCTGGGCAACACAGCAAGACCCTGTCTGTAAAAAAAAAAACAACCTTTTTTCCTGAACTTTTACTAAAGAAAGACAAGAACATGATTTAAAAAATAAAACAGCCAGGCGCGGTGGCTCACGCCTGTAATCCCAGCACTTTGGGAGGCTGAGGCAGGCAGATCACCTGAGGTCAGGAGTTCAAGACCAGCCTGGCCAACATAGTGAAACCCTGTCTCTACTAAAAATACAAAAGTTAGCCAGGTGTGGTGGCACACATCTGTAATTCCAGCTACTTGGGAGGCTGAGGCAGGAGAGTCACTTGAACCCGGGATGCGGAGGTTGCAGTGGGGCTGAGATTGTGCCCCTGTGTCCCTGCATTTGCAGAGGTTCAGTGTTCCCATGGTGGCTCCTTGGTGACTCTCTAGATTGGTGGGTCTCAGCAGTGACCACACCAGGGAAGTATTGTAGAGTTTAAAAATAGCATTGCGTCCTGGTCCCACACCCATAAATTCTGATTTATTGGACTGGGTGTGGGCCTTGAGCGTGATGTTTTATAAAAGTTCCTCAGGTGATTCTGAGGCCTGGAGTGTTCATAAGCATTGCTCTAGAAATTTTTCCTCAGAAAGCCTGGTCCACAGTACAGGGCCTGCAGTACAGCTTCCCCTGGGAGCTTTTAACAAATGCAGAACCTTAGGGTCAGCCCTAGGCAATCTGAGTCCAAGCTATGTGTTAAAAAGATCCCTGGCCGGGCGCAGTGGCTCACACCTGTAATCCCAACACTTTGGAAGGCCAAGGAGGGCGGATCATGAGGTCAGGAGTTCAAGACCAGCCTGGCCAATATGGTGAAACCCTGTCTCTACTAAAAATACAAAAATTAGCCTGGCATGGTGGCATGGCGCCTGTAGTCTCACCTACTCGGGAGGCTGATGCAGAAGAATCCCTTGAACCCGGAAGGCAGAGGTTGCAATGAGCTGAGATCATGCCACTGCACTCCAGCCTGGGTGACAGAGCGAGACTCCATCTCAAAAAAAAAAAAAAAAAAGATCCCTGAGTGACTCATCTGTACGTTCAGGCTGGAGAAGCCCTATGTCTAGGTTGGGGGCTCCTCAGCCTGGCTGTGTATAAGAATCACCCGCAAGTGTTTACCAATTCCAGCCCTCAGCCTGCAACCCACACCAGTTGAATCAGAAAGTCTGGAGATGGGCCCACAGTGCTCTCAGGAAACCCCAATGTTGGTAACTTTCTTCTTATCAAGGCAATGTTTGCTTTCCCTCAGGTAATGCTAGGTTAGAGATCAAAAGTAATTCTAAGGTCAAAGTGTATTGAAAGCAAAGGCTTTTTTTTTTTGACCAAGTCTTGCACTGTCACCCAGACTGGAGTGCAGTGTCACCATCTCAGCTCACTGCAAGCTCTGCCATCTGGGTTTAAGCGATTCTTATGCCTCAGTATCCCAAGTAGCTGGGACTACAGGCACACACTGCCATACCTGGCTAATTTTTGTATTTTTAGTAGAGACAGGGTTTTACCATGTTGTCCAGGCTGGTCTGGAACCCCTGACTTCAAGTGATCTGCCTGTCTTGACCTCCCAAAGTGCTGGGATTACAGGCGTGAGCCACTGTGCTTGGTCCCTTTTTTTTTTTCATTTGTTTGTTTTAAGAATGCAGAGCTGGCCGGGCGTGGTGGCTCATGCCTGTAACCCCAGTACTTTGGGAGGCTGAGGCAAGTAGATCACTTGAGATCAAGAGCTTTAGTACAAACTTCATCTGTACTAAAAATACCAAAATTAGCTGGGTGTGGCGGTGTGGGCCTGTAATCCCAGCTACCTGGGAGACTGAGGCTGGAGAATTGCTTGAACCAGGGAGGCAGAGGTTATAGTGAGCCGATAGGATACGTGCCACTGCACTCCAGCCTGGGCGACAGAGTGAGTCTCAGAAAAAAACAAAACAAAACAAAACAAAACAAAAACGAACGCAGAGCTAACATGGTGTCAGGGAGAAAAGTCCGACCGGGATTCTGGCTTGACACAGAAAAGCAAGTTGTAGGATGGTCAACTCATCCTTCCTTCTTGGCTTTCAGGTGTCCTGTGCACATAACAAGGGTGGCCCAGACAGTGATTGGTCCTGGATCCTGGGATTTCTGATGCTGCTAATGACTCTAATAACATCCATGATGATAGCTTTTTGTTTTTTTTTTTAGACGGAGTCTTGCTCTTGTTGCCCAGGCTGGAGTGCAGTGGCACAAGCTCCACTCACTGCAACCTCTGCCTCCCAGGTTCAAGCGATTCTCCTGCCTCAGCCTCCTGAGTAGCTGGGATGACAGGTGCCTGCCACCACGCCCAGCTAATTTTTGTACTTTTAGTAGAGTCGGAGTTCCACCATGTTGGCCAGGCTGGTCTCGAACTCCTGAGGTCAGGTGATCCGCCCACCTCGTCCTCCCAAAGTGCTGGGATGACAGAAGTGAGCCCCTGTGCCCGGCCAATGATAGTTATTAATCAGTATATGTGCTTGGTCCCCTTGGTTAAGAAGCCTGGGTTAGGGTTAGGGGTCACAGCAGTACTTACGAGACCTCACCCTGATGTCTGGCTGGGGTCTGCACTGAGATAGTGGGCGGGGATCCAGGGCAGAGTACAGCTAGCCTGGCTATCGAAGTCCCTGAGCCCAGAACCACCAGCTGCAGCGGAAGGAGAAGCAGCAAGTAGTGCTGTTCCCGCCCTGTGGGAATTCTGTACCATCTCAGCCTGCATCGAGGAGGCTGCATGAGCTCACACAGATCTTCTCTGTCTCTGGCAGGCCTGGAGGTTGAAGAATCCACTGTCTATTCATGCATGATCCAGGCAGCTGTGCAGCAGAGAGATACCCACCTGACCATCACCCCAACAGTGCTGGGGGAGAGGCACCTGCCAGACCAGCTGGCCTCTGTGACCAGAATCTCCTCCTCTGACCTCTCCCTGGGGCACGTGACCCGGGCTCTGTGCCGAGGCATTGTTCAGAACTTGCACTCCATGCTTCCGATTCAGCAGCTCCAGGAGTGGGGCGTGGAGCGGGTGATGGGCAGTGGGAGTGCACTGTCCAGGAACGAGGTGCTGAAGCAGGAGGTGCAGAGGGCTTTCCCTTTGCCCGTGTCCTTTGGGCAGGATGTAGACGCAGCTGTTGGGGCAGCTCTGGTCATGCTCCGGAGACACCTCAACCAGAAGGAATCTTAAGACAGCAAACTCTTTCGCCAAAGGACTGCTGCGAATTTTACCTGGTTAACATTCCTGACACCATCTGTGGGTCATCCTTTCCCTGGACAGTTCAGTGGACAGCTTTTAAGCCGTGCTTGTTGTGAAGTTCCATCTCAGCCAAGAACTTCCCTTCAGAACATACTCTAATAAGGCAGCCAGGAGCCGTCAGCCAGATCCCAAATGAGTGCCTTCTGGAAGAGACCCACCTGGGAGCTCTTTCCAAATGTCAGTGTGGGAGAGAGAGAGCGTGAGAGCACAGTAACCCAGGCTCCTGGTCAGCAGACTCATCTGTGGTTCACTTGTAGACAGAGAGCAGAGCAGTGTGTACTTCAGACACCAGAAAGTCTGGTGACTGTGGCCCCAAGTAAGAAAAGAAGATCTGCCCCATGCCCAGCTTTTGATTATTGTTTTTGGAGACCTGAAGCTCAGACTTGGGTCATATGGACTTCTGGAAAAGTTCTTCCCTCCTGGACTGAACCATGTGACCAGAGGCCCCTTTCCTAGTCTCATCCTCCCCTGGCCGCAGGTGCTTAGCTGGGCCAGGGAGTAACCCAAGCACGATGCGGCAGGCTGGCTCAGAGGACGATGCGGGGCTGCGTGCCGGCCTTCTTGCTGCATGTACTCAGCCCCAGGAGGGCTTGCTGCACCCGGGCTGCCCAGATCTTCACGGCACAACTGCCTGGAAGGCAGGTTGCAGAGAAGGAGAGGCAGATGGCATGAGCAGCAAGGGGGACCAATGCTGTGCGGCTCACACCACTCCAGAACCTGACAAGGCACCCGCAGGACCCCTTGCCAGGGGCATGTCTGTGCAGCAGTGTTTTTGCCCCTGCACATTCCAGAAGCCTTCATGGGAGGGGATGCAGCCAGGCCGATGCCTGCCAGATGGGACAGGTAGTTCATTCAAAGGGAACTCTGTATCCCATAGGCCTAGGCTCTCCTTTCGCTTGGCGTGGGTTTCACTGGCCCACTGTCTGTTCCTGGCTCAGCAGAAACATCTGTATGAGTCAGCATCCCTGCAGGGACCCCAGAGCATTGTAAGCCTTCCTGTGATTGGTAGGGATGGCTATGGGGTGGTTTCCAGAAGGGGGCCACCATCGCTGCATCTACTCCCAGACCCCCAAAGGAGCCCAGGCTCAGGCAGGCCTGATCCAGAGGCACCCAGGCAACCACGAGTTTGGGAGGCAGTCGTCGTCTCTCTCTCTCAGTATCCACGACAGGTATGAAACATATTGTCTCTTTATAAATGTCATTTTACAAATTATGCGATGATCTGGAAGCTCTGAGAGCAAATGCCTGATCATGCTGGCCAAATGTCAAGATACTAAAGCCCATATTAAATGGAAAATTCCTGAAACAGTTCCCAAGTTTTCCACTGTGCGTGGTTCTGAGCAGTGTGATGGTCTCTGCCGTGCCGTCCGGGATCCGAACTGTCCCTGTTTCCCCATGTCCACGCTGTAGACGCTCCCCTCTCCAGTCAGTCACTTGGTCATCAAATGGCCCGTCCTGGTATCACAGTGCTTGTGTTCTGGTCACTCTTACTTCATAAGGGCCCCAAAGCACCAGAGTAGTGATGTTGGCTATTCGGATATGCCAAAGAGAAACCCTAAGGTGCTTTCTTTAAGTGAAAAGATGGGAACAAAACAGTCATACGCTGAATCTTCTATCTGTGAAATTGTAAAGAAAAATTCATGCTAGTTTTTTTTGCTTTTTTTTTTTTTTTGAGACACAGTCTCACACTCTGTTGCCCAGGCTGGAGTGCAGTGGCGCAATCTCGGCTCACTGAACTGCCTCCTGTGTTCAAGCGATTCCCTGGCCTCACCCTTCTGAGTAGCTGAGACTACAGGCTCCTGCCACCACACCTGGCTAATTTTTTTGTAGTTTTAGTAGAGATGGGGTTTCACCATGTTGGCCAGGCTGGTCTCGAACTCCTGACCTCAGGTGATCCGTCCATATCGGCCTCCCAAAGCACTAGGATTTCAGGCGGGAGCCACTGACCCCGGCCTCATGCCAGTTTTGCTGTCACATCTGGAACTGCAAAAGTTACGATCACAGTGTGTGATAACTTTTATTACAGTATATTGTTAAAACTGTTCTACTTTGGCTGGGTGCGATGGCTCATGCCTGTAATCCTAGCACGTTGGGAGGCTGAGGCAGGTGGGTCACCTGACGTCAGGAGTTTGAAACCAACCTGGCCAAAGTGGTGAAACCCTGTCTCTACTGGAAATACAAAAATTAGCTGGGCGTGGTGGTGCGTGCTGTAATCCCAGCTACTTATGAGCCTGAGGCAGGAGAATCGCTTGAGCTCGGGAGGCAGAGGTTGCAGTGAGCTGAGATCGCACCACTGCACTCCAGCCTGGGTGACAGAGCGAGACTCTCTCAAAAAAAAAAAAAAAATTGTTGTACCTTATTGTTGTAGTTAATCTCTTACTGTGCCTAATTTATAAACTGGATTACATTACAGATATGTATATGTAGAAAAAACATGGCATATACAGGATCCAATACTAGCTTTGGTTTCAGGCATCCATGGGGGTTCTTGGGACATACCCCATGTGAATGACAAGGGGTTACTGTCATTTTTTTTTTTTCTTTTAGACAGAGTCTCACTCTGTCGCCCAGGCTGGAGTGCAGTGGCGCGATCTCTGCTCACTGCAATCTGTGCCTCCCGGGTTCAAGCAATTCTTGTGCCTCAGCCTCCCAAGTAGCTGGGATTACAGGCATGCACCACCACACCCATCTAATTTTTCTATTTTTAGTAGAGACGGGGTTTCACCATGTTGGCCAGGCTGGTCTTGAACTCCTGACCTCAGGTGATATATCCACCTCGGCCTCCCAAAGTGCTGGAATTACAGGCATGAGTCACCGCGCCTGGCCTGCTACTGTAATTTTTCTTTCAGCTGAATGAGTTTAAGACGTCATCACTGGAGCCCTGAGGAAGGCCGCATGAGAGAGAAGGGTAGGCTGAGTATACCAGAGTCCTCTGTCTGTTGGGAGGAGCCAGGCCCTCTGATCTCAGGGCGGCAGCCTTTTTCACCTGCCCACCATGCAGTGGATGGAGTCTGCGAATGTAAGGTTAGCAACTGGATGGACATCTGACAGGCTCAGGCAGTCCAGCCTTGTGCTTGGCGTGGCCCCGGAACTCTCTGTCCCCTTCCCAGACTGCGCGTCCACTCTGCCTCTGAGGACTGAGCCTTGGAGGGTCCCAGTTTGTCAATGAACAGGGCTGCTCCTGCTGCTTCCGTTGCCTGAGGCCTGGAGCCTCTGAGTGGGGGATGACTGCAGCTGCCTAAAGTCGCAACCACGTGCACAACTCGCCCTCCTTCCCAGGAGGTGCCAGTAAGTGGTTTGAGTCCAGCAGTCTTCTGAAGTGGTGAGCCGGCCTCCTGTGCTGGCCGTCAGTCTCCCGATGCTATGAGCCCACGGCAGGGCTGCGCCTTCCCTCCTGATCCGCTTCGGCCAGTGGGACGTGCACAGGGAATGCCTGTCACTCCTGGGCAGAAGTCTTTAGGAGCCAGTGAGCTATTTCCCACACTCTCTTCTCTTTGCCATAAGCGACTGGCAGTGCCCCAGAGTGGCAGCTCTGTCAGCCTGGGTCCCTGAGTGAGGACAGCATGATGTCGGGCCCTCGCCAACCAGCAAGGGACACACAGTGGGACAGAGAAAGAAACCTTTGGGCTGGGCGCGGCAGCTCATGCCTGTAAACCCAGCGCTTTGGGAGGCTGAAGCGGGTGGATCACTTGAGGTCAGGAGTTCCGAGACCGGCCTGGTCAACACGGTGAAACCCCGTCTCTACTAAAAATACAAAAAAATTAGCCGGGTGTGGTGATGGGCACCTGTAATCCCAGTTACTCGGGAGGCTGAGGCAGGGGGAATCGCTTGAGCCTGGAAGGCAGAGGTTGCAGTGAGCAGAGATCGCGCCACTGTCCTCCAGCCTGGGCAACAGAGTGAGACTCTTGTCTCTAAAATCAGTCAATCAATATAAATAAATAAACCTTTGATGTTTGAAGCCACTGAGATTTGGGGATTGTCACCACAGCAGAGCAGCCTCAGTAGCCTGCACCTGGGAGGTCTCCCATGTACCCAGCACAGACCCAGGCAGCTGCATTTTCTGAGCGCCCAGTAGTAGCCGGGTGTTCTCTCAGGGACTGCCCCCTGTTGAATTTCCATTGTGAGGCCATGGAAAAAGACCCGCGGTTGGTTACATAAACAGACCCTAGGAACAAACAAAGACACGCAATGACAGCACCTCTGTGCCCTGAGGGAGGAGAAATTCATTCTTGATACCAGTGACATTGAGCTAAACCTCCAAGGGTTTCCATCCATTGTTACTAACGACAGTTGACATTTTTTTGAGTACCTTCCAGTACTGGGATCTGATCTAAACTCTGCTTGTTTGAATTCATTTAATCTTTTTTTTTTTTTGAGATGGAGGTCTCACTCTGTCACCCAGGCTGGAGTGCAGCGGTGTGATCTCTGCTCACTGCAACCTCCGCCTCCTGGGTTCCAGCGATTCTCGCGCCTCATCCTTCCAAGTAGCTGGGATTACAGGTGTACACCACCTCACCCAGCTAATTTTTTGTATTTTTAGTAGAGAAGGGGTTTTGCCATGTTGCCTAGGCTGGTCTTGAACTTCTGGCCTCAAGTGATCCACCCACCTCGGCCTCCCAACGTGCTGGGATTATAGGCGTGAGGCAGCGCGCCCGGCCTCAGTTAATCTAGAAGGTGGATAGCATTATCCCCATTTCACAGATGGAGAAACAGATACACAAAAAAGTTAAGTAACTTACCGGAGATCACAGTGCTAAGATGCAAACCCCAGAGTGAGCCCCACTCTCTTTAGCATCTAGGCAGAGGGGTCAGGCTGGGTAAATGTATTTACATTAAAATGATGGTCATGTCCAGGGTGTGACAAATTGGCGTAACTTGGTCATAGGGTGAATGAAAGGATGTTTATAGGAACTGAGCAGACTTGGGGGGGGGTGGGTCTTGCATGCCAGGCTGAAGGCTTTGGACTGTCTCCTGTAGACAGTGGGATTCGGAGGACTGGGGTCTTTGGAGTGTAGCTGACAGTGTGGATGCCGGATTGGAGGAGAGGCATTCCAGGAGGCAGGAGGCTGTAAAACAGTCCGCAGAGATGGTGGGCCAGACCCGGCTCAGGGCAGGGGAGGGGACTCCAGCCCGCCAGGCGCTGCTTTTCCCCCGCCATACACTCCCTACCTCTGGCCCTTGATCCTGTTCACATCATGTGTATGTGACTTTCATGTTCTCTGTTTTTCTCTTCTTCTTCTTCTCCTTTTTTTTTTTTTTTTTTTTTTTTTT
>NW_016826783.1:357522-363898 GCF_001698545.2 Rhinopithecus bieti | reverse complement strand
CATGTTCTCTGTTTTCTCTTCTTCTTCTTCTCCTTTTTTTTTTTTTTTTTTTTTTTTTTTTTTTTTTGAGACTTTTTGAGAGTCTCTCTGTTGCCCAGGCTGGAGTGCAATGTTGCGACCTCGGCTTACTGCAACCTCTGCCTCCTGGGTTCAAGCAATTCTCCTGCGTCAGCCTCCTGAATAGCTGGGATTACAGGTTTGCGCCACTACACCCAGCTAATTTTTGTATTTTTAATAGAGACGGGGTTTCTCCATGTTGGTCAGGCTGGTCTCAAACTCCTGACCTCAGGTGATCTGCCCGCCTCGGCCTCCCAAAGCGCTGGGATTACAGGCGTGAGCCACCAAGTCCGGCTATTTTTCTCTTCTTCTGAAGTGGACGGAAAGCTCCTTGAGAGCAGGTGTCTAGGTGTCCTCTGCCCCGTCCTCCTGCACCTTAGCTCATGCCAAGGCCCATGTTTGGAATGTCCTTGCGGGGCAGAATCCTTCTCCTTGTCCAAGTCCCAGCCCGAATGCCATCTGCCCGCTGCACAGGGCCTCCCTGGTGACACACACGCCATCGGATTACTACTGCAGGGAGGCCAGGACCCGGCTCGGCATCTGTTGTTAGCACAGCCTGTTGGCCCCACAGCCCTTGGCCTGTGCCTGTTACAGGGTGCCCCGCCCTGCCTGGTGTCAGAGAGCGCCTGTGCAGATCTTCCTTTCCTGTCCATCCCGGGCTCCTTGAGCGCAGAGACCACTCTGTTGACCCTACTGCTCTGCTAGGGGATTTGCATAGCACATGGCGGGCCCTCGGGAGAGAGGGTCCCACCTGGGCTGTCCCCTCAGCCACGGGTAGATGGACAGGCCACGTCTTTGAAAGTGAGATAGTCCTGATACAGAGATGCTCACTTGCGTGACTCATCAAACATGAAGCAAACCTTGTTTTTTTCATTAAAAAACAATTAGTCATTACTTCGAGCTAATGGCCGGATACAGCTCAGCGGTCTGCAGATGTGGTCCTCAGGCCAAAATGAAGACGAGAGCCATCATCTCTCAGGCCTGCCTGGAGCTTTACCAGGCTCAGAGCCCATTTACACCCACTATCCTCACTAATCCCACAAAAGCCCCGTAAAGCAGGTAGGGCAGGTGTTCTTGGCTGTAATTTTGAGGAGGAAGAAGCAGACCCAGAGGTTCAGCTACCAGCCCAAGTCCATACAGCCGGCCTGTAGCACACCCGGGTCCATACAGCCGGCATCTAGCACACGCGGGCCTCTTCCATCCCAGGTCCAGGTTCTGCCCAGCTGCTGACCCTCCATTGGCCCTCATCCCTCTTGTTCCCAGTCCCTGCCCTGGGACACAGCCCTGTGGCTCCAGCATTCTGTGCTGACTGGGTGTCTGACCCCTCCCCGGCTCAGACTTCAAGCTCCAGCCATTTCTGGAGGGTGCTGACCCTCTCACAGACCCCTGCCCTCCATAGGAGCTGGTCTTTTAGACTCATGTGGGCGCCCGGTGACACGAACACAGAGACCAAATGCAGAACGGAGGGTATTTTTCTTTTTGTTTAAATTTAAATTTTTATTTTTTGAGATGGAGTTTTGCTGTTGTTGCCCAGGCTGGAGTGCAATGGCATGATCTCGGCTCACCGCAACCTCTGTCTCCTGGGTTCCAGCGATTCTCCTGCCTCAGCCTCCTGAGTAGCTGGGATTCCAGGCATGTGCCACCACGCCTGGCTAATTTTGTATTTTTAGTAGAGATGGGGTTTCTCCATGTTGGCCAGGCTGGTCACGAACTCCCGACCTCAAGTGATCCACCTGCCTCGGCCTCCCAAAGTGCTGGGATTACAGGTGTGAGCCACCGAGCCTGGCGGGGGCTCAAATCTTGAGAGGAACCCAGGTGGGTGAAGAAAAGAAATGCGTTTCTGATGTGGCCAGTGTCAAGAGCTCAGCTTAAGTCAATGTGCCCCCTGGTGGTAACACTAAGAAAACTGCTGCCATTAGCGAGGTTGGCCGTGTTTAGCATCTGTCATTCCAGACCCGGCCCAGCACCTGCTGGTATGTCCGCAGAAGCTTTCCTGAGCTGCCTTTCGCTCCCATCAAACCTGAACTTAGAAAAACACCCGCTCGAGCTTGCAGTGAGCTGAGATCCGGCCACTGCACTCCAGCCTGGGCGACAAAGCGAGACTCCGTCTCAAAAAAAAAAAAAGAAAAGAAAAACACCCGTCCTCCCAGAAGTCATTAAAACTTCTCTACTCACAAGGAGTTTTAATGAGTACATCATTACATAAATGCAAGAACATCCTGTTTCAAATGATGACCCAGAAAACCACACTGATGGCAGTGATGGCCAGCCTTGAGGTCTTGTCCCCGCCACCGTGTCGACAGTTTTAGTAGAACCACTCAGTGAATGTGCTGTTCAGATAAAGCCAAAAGCCACACCAACAAACATTTCCTGAGTGCTGCTTTGAGCAAGGCGCAGGCTAGGTTCAGAGAAGGGAGCGCAGGCACGAGAACCTTATTTATCTCACCCTGGAGCCGCTTAAATCTGCAAAGCAAGACACAAGAAAATCATGACGTTAAATGTCAATACAAGATTTAGAAAGCTCCAGATGAGACGAGTAGAGCTGTCAGTGTCCTTTGGCAAGTTTGTAGCCTGTCTGTGCTTCTTTCCGTATCAGTAAAACGGGGACAAAATTGTACTCAGCTCATGAACTCTTAGTGAAGGCCTGATGAGAGAGTGCAGATCAAGTGCTCATGCCAACACCCAGGATGTGATACGCACTCAGCACATATTCACAGCCATCACCGTTGTCGTCAGTGTGGTCACAGGTACCTACTGTGCCCATTGCCATAGGAAGTGCATTGGTTGAAGTTTCTGTAGGCGTTTAGAAGTGAGCACTTCTGGAGACGGGTGCGGTAGCTCACGTCTATAATCCCAACATGTTGGGAGACTGAGGTGGGTGAATCACGTGAACTCAGGAGTTTGAGACCAGCCTGGGAAGACGGCGAGACTCTGTTGCTACAAAAAAAAAAAGAAAAAAAAATTAGCCAGGTGCGGTGGTGCACACCTGTAGTCCCAGCTACTTGGGAGGCTAAGGCAGGAGGATCCTTTGAGTCCAGGAGGTTGAGGCTGCAGTGAGCTATGATTGTGCATCCCTGCACTCCAGCCTGGGTGACAATGCAAGATCCCACCTCTTAAAAAAATTTTTTTAAAAAGTGAAAAATGAGCTCTTTATGCTGGGGCCCGTGAGGAGGGAGGACTTTGGGAGGAGGTGGGATTTGAGCATCCCTAGGGCTCACCGTGCACCTGAAGACGGGTTAAATGGGGTACTGGGATGGAGGAGGGTGGGGGAAAGGGTGGAGTCAGCACATTTAGTGTGGCTGGGAAGGGGTGTGCCCAGGTGATAGAAGGTGGGTCACGGTGGGAGAGGAGACTGGGTCTGCAGGCTTAGGGTGCAGGGGTGGGGCTTTACTCTGCAGCGGGGACGTCTGAGAGGCCAGGGGGCCTGATCCGGATAAGCTTCCAGGACTGTTGATCTGGAGGTGAGGGGTTATGGGAGGCTGGACCAGGAAATGAGGCACTTCTGGCCGTTCAGGTGAGAAGGGGTTTCCAGGTAGAGGAGGGATGGATGGAAGCCACAGAAACAACCCAGAGGGGGCCAAGAAGGGGAGGTTGGAGGTCACAAAGGGCACCGGGTTTGGTGGCCAGAAGGAAGTTGGTGGCTTTCCCGGCAGGGACTGCTGCGGGGGGTGGGGAGTGGATGTGGAAGGAAGAGGAGCCCATCGTGGGATATGCCAGGGGGAGGGGCTCGTGGGCTTCACCTGCAGACTCAGGGAGGCAGGGATGGAGCTCAGGGGAGAGGGCTGGGTGGACTCTGGATGAAGCAGTCGCTGACTTGGACACATGAGACAGGTGATTGGAAGGGGTCAGGCGAAGGTCTCCAAGGACAGTGGTGGAGCGGGAGAAGATAAGGCTGCGGACGGGGTCCTGGGACCCCCGTGTGTGGGGAACAGCAAGAGGAGGAGAGCAGCCAAGGAGTCCCGGCAGGAGTGGCCAGGGCAGGAGGCGGGCTGGGACTTCCCCTGCAGGCCTCCGAGCAGGCACGGTGCCCTGTAGACTCCGGTGACACTGTTAGCACCAAGGGCTCTGTTAACAAGGGACACATTTAGTGACGTGTGCTGTGTTCACTGGAGATGGTGCTGTCTTTTTTTTGTTTTTTTGAGATGGAGTCTTACTCTGTAGCCTAGGTTGGAGTGCAATGGTATGATCTCAGCTCACTGCAACCTCTGCCTCTCCAGTTCAAGTGATTCTTGTGCCTCAGTCTTCTAAGTAGCTGGGACTACAGGCACCCACCACCACACCCAGCTATTTTTTTTTTTTTTTTTTTGTATTTTTAGTAGAGACAGGGTTCCACTATGTTGGCCAGGCTGGTCTCGAACTCCTGAGCTCAGGCAATCTGCCCACATCTGCCTCCCAAAGTGCTAGGATTACAGGCTTGAGCCACCGCGCCCGGCTCTGTGCTGTCTTTATTGGAGCAGAAATCACTTCGGAAGCTAAGGCAATGGTTCTGGAGAAGTGCGACCCTCCCCTTTCCCGGCCATTGCTCTGTCCCACATTGTTAGAAGGAAATGATCCCAGAGGACTAGAGAGTTGAGAGGTCACCACTGCTGAGTCTTTGATGCATGACAGATGCCACTTCTGGGTCTATATGTGCCCAAAAGAATAGAAAGCAGGGACAGGACCAGATACTTGCTCGCCCATGTTTATAGCAGCACTAGTCACAATGGCCAAAGGTGGAAGCAAGCCAAGCATTCATCAGCTGGTGAAGGGCTGAGCAGAATGTGGTCCATCCGCCCCACACCCCAGTGGAATATTATTCAGCCTTAAAAGGGAAGGAAGGCCAGGCGGGGTGGCTCATGCCTGTAATCCCAGGACTTTGGGAGGCCTAGGAGGGTGGATCATGAGGTTAGGAGTTCAAGACCAGCCTGGCCAAGATGGTGAAACCCCATCTCTACTAAAAATACAAAAAATTAGCCAGAATTGGTGGTGGGCACCTGTAGTCCCAGCTACTCGGGAGGCTGAGGCAGAGAATTGCTTGAACCTGGGAGGCAGAGGCTGCAGTGAGCTGAGATCACGCCACTGCACTCCAGCCTGGGCAACAGAGCGAGCCTCTGTCTCCAAAAAAAAAAAAAAAGGTTAATATGAGGTGGGGCGCGGTGGCTCACGCTTGTAATCCCAGAGTTTGGGAAGTCAAGGCCGGCAGATCATCTGAGGTCAGGAGTTCAAGACCAGCCTAACCAACGTGGTGAAACCCCTTCTCTACTAAAAACACAAAAATTAGCCGGGCCTGGTGGCGTGCACCTGTAATCCCAGCTACTCAGGAGGCTGAGGCAGGAGGATCGCTTGATCCCAGAGGCAGAGGCTGCAGTAAGTCGAGATTGTACCACTGCACTCTAGCTTGGGCGACAGAGCAAGACTCTGTCTAAAAAAATAAAAGAAAAGAAAATAATAAAGACAGGAAGTTGAATGGCGGTCGTTAGGGGGTTGGGGTCAGGCAGGGGAGTTAGTGTTTAATGGGTGCAGGGTTTCAGTTTGGGATGATGAAAAAGTTCTGTGCATGGATGATGCTGATGGGTGTACAACAATGGGAATGCACTCAATGGCACTGAACTGTACCATTAAAAATGGTTAATGTGGTAAATTTTGTGATATATAGATTTTGCCACAATTTATTTTATATATATATATTTGAGACAGAGTTTCGCTCTTGTTGCCCAGGCTGGAGTGCAATGGTGCAATCTCGGCTCATTGCAACTTCTGCCTCCCGGGTTCAAGCGACTCTCCTGCCTCGGCCTCCCGAGTAGCTGGGATTACAAGCATACGCCACCACACCTGGCTGATCCGCCCACCTGGGCCTCCCAAAGTCCTGGGATTACAGGCATGAGCCACCGCGCCTGGCCTTTTGCCACAATTTGGTTTTTATTTTTTTTTTTGAGACGGAGTCTCGCTCTGTCGCCCAGGCTGGAGTGCAGTGGCCGGATCTCAGCTCACTGCAAGCTCCGCCTCCCGGGTTCACGCCATTCTTCTGCCTCAGCCTCCGAGTAGCTGGGACTACAGGCGCCGCCACCTCGCCCGGCTAGTTTTTTGTATTTTTTAGTAGAGACGGGGTTTCACGGTGTTAGCCAGGATGGTCTCGATCTCCTGACCTCGTGATCCGCCCGTCTCGGCCTCCCAAAGTGCTGGGATTACAGGCTTGAGCCCCCGCGCCCGGCCTTTTTTTTTTTTTTTTTTTTTTTTTTTTTTTTTTTTTTTTTGCCACAATTTATAAACGAATTAATTCTAAGGTTCATATTAATTGAAGCTAACATGACACACATAGCATAAACAGGTGTCTAAGCGG
>NW_016826783.1:351977-357130 GCF_001698545.2 Rhinopithecus bieti | reverse complement strand
TTTTTTTTTTTTTTTTTTTTTGCCACAATTTATAAACGAATTAATTCTAAGGTTCATATTAATTGAAGCTAACATGACACACATAGCATAAACAGGTGTCTAAGCGGCCGGGCATGGTGGCTCACGCCTATAATCCCAGCACTTTGGGAGGCTGAGGCAGGTGGATCACTTGAGGTCAGGAGTTCGAGACCAGCCTGACCATCATGGAGAAACCCTGTCACTACTAAAACTACAAAATTAGCCAGGTGTGGTGGCGTATGCTTGTAATCCCAGCTACTTGGAAGGCCGAGGCAGGAGAGTCGCTTGAACCCGGGAGGCGGGGGTTGCAGTGATCTGAGATCGTGCCACTGCACTCCAGCCTGGGAGACAGAGTGAGACTCCGTCTCAAAAAAATAAAAATAAAAAAAGGTGACTAAGCAAGGGGTATGGTGGAGTGTGGCATGTTGGGACGGGCCTGGTTTGTAGGCCTTGACCAACAGTGCGGCCTGGGCGATTATCTAATTATCAGTTGTCTGATTGCCCAGCGTCACACATTTCTCACCTGTAAAGTGGGTATGACGGTCTCTGCCCTCCCACTGCCCAGGCTTGCTGGGCGGCCTGCGAGAGCGGGTTTGGGAAAAGCTCTTTGTCATCCGTTGTGCAGAATTGATGGGGTGGCCATACTTCAGTGCCTTGACTCAGGGCTCAGAACTTTCCAGTGACCCCAGGCAGGGCTGCAAGGGCGTCTCTGGCAGTGGCTGCTCATTCCAGGCTGGGCCTGCCCCATGGCTTGTTGGCGTCCCATGGGCAGCTGCTGTGACAGTTTTTGCAGGGCATTTGGGCCTCAGCCTGGATGCATACCTAGACCTCGCTGCTTTTCTCGGCCAGGGTCTGGGAGAGAATGAAACCTGTTGTTCTAGTTATCTGCTGTATGTGAGTCTCTCCTGTGCGTTTCTCTCGTGTGCCTCTTCTTTCCTGTGCATTTAGGTGGTACGAAGTGAAGTGAGAAAATAGACATTTGTGGCCAGGTGCGGTGGCTCACGCCTGGAATCCCAGCACTTTGGGAGGCCGAGGCAGGTGGATGAGGTCAGGAGTTCAAGACCAGCCTGGCCAACATGGCGAAACCCCGTCTCTACTAAAAATACAATTAGTTGGGCGCAATGGCAGGTGCCTGTAATCCCAGCTATTTGGGAGGCTGAGGCAGGAGAATTGCTTGAACCTGGGAGGCGGAGGTTGCAGTGAGCTGAGATCCGGCCACTGCACTCCAGCCTGGGCAACAGAGCGAGACTCTGTCTCAAAAAAAAAAAAAAAAAAAAAAAAAAAAGGGAACTAGATACTCATAGTTATTTGTGTTTTGTGCTTTGTGGTTCCCCGAAGAACCCCCGTTGAGAAGAAAGGCTGGGACCTGGCTCTGGCTGACCTAGAAGCCCTCCTCGACCCCAGCCCCTACTCCAGGCTTGGGGATCCAGGAATGAGAGTCCTAAGGGAGTCGGGGACTGGTTCAAGGTTGCTTGGACTCTCAAACAAGCCAGGACTGTGTGGCGGGTGGCACGACCGTCCATTCCTTCTTTATTTTGAAAGCGGAACAGTTGCAGGACGCTGGTTTTGACATCGCTGGCTGTGAATGTGCATTTGTGGAGCCGTGTCCCAGACCTCCGGGCTCAGGAGCCACCGGTTTGGGAGGCCGAGCAGCGCCCTCCTTCTCCTTCCCTGAGAGTGGAGGCTGCAGCTCTGGCTGGCTCTGTTAAGTGCTCTGCAGCCCTGGCATGGCTGGAGGAGGGGCGGCGGCTAAGTGGTTTCTGAAAAAGGGCAAAAATGATGGGAAAAGCTTTGGTATCCTCTGGGAATCAGAGCCGCAGCAAAGGCAGCTGCTTGCATCGCTGGAAGCGTTTTTTCCTTGAGTGCTGAAGGGTGCCCACAGCCCACTCCTGCCAGTGCAGGGCAGCTGCTGCCAGGGCCGGGCCCGGGATCCCCCGGAGGCAGGGAGGCCACTCTTCTCCCACACCAGCCCAGCTCTCCCTTCGAGTAGCAACCGCCTTCGAGCTCGCGAGCACCCATGGGCCTGGGGTGTGCCTGCGTCTAGCTGGTGAGTCCCTTTCTTTGTCTGATGGCCAACGCAGACGTTAGCTTTCAGGATGGCATAGTGGGTGGCCAGAAGCTGGGCCCTGCCACTTTCCAGCTGTGCCACTGTGGGCAGTTCCCCTCGCCTCTCTGTGCCCCAGTTACCTCGTCTGAAAATGGGGGGTAGTGACAGTGGCTGCCTCAAAGGTGGTCGTGAGGCTGAAGTGAACGTGTGGTGCCCTCAGCCTGGCTCCTCGGAAGCACCTGGGAGGTGAGAGTGGAGGTTGTTGTTACCGGGGTTTGTTATTTTTGCTCCTGCACCAGCCGTCCTCGGGGGAGGAGGCTGCAGCTGCTGCTGAGGTTGCTGGTGTGTGGCGAGAGGTTTTCAGCACGTCGCCCTCTCTGTGGAGTTGGACGAGCGCAGGGCTGGGAAGCAGGCGCGCTGGGTGCTTGTGTTGCTGTCCTGTCTCTTTGTTCTTCACGCTGGGTTGGGAAGCCCGCAGCCTACTGCCTCTCTTTGAGAGAAGAGACTATTGAGAATAATCTGGCTGGGTCCTGGGCCAGCGTTCTCCCAGCTTCCAGAAAGTCCCCAGTGGCGAGCAGAGGTGCTCCCAAGAACTTGGATGGATGGATGGATGGATGGATGCTTTGGGCAGAGAGGGGAGCAGGGAAGCCACACACCAGGTTGTCTCACCTGCACTGGGGAGAGAAGGGATCCTTCCTCCAGATGGTGGGCAGTGTCCTTTCTGGCTTTGGAGTTGAGAAAGACTCAGAGATCAAACCAGGTCTCTGTGGGCAGAATCAGTTGTTTTAGGATTGTCCTTTAGTCCAGAGGGATGAGTTTGTGAATCTTGTGTAAACCAGAATCACCATCTCCATCACACAGTCAACACTCGTTGGCCTAAATCACGGTAGAAGTTCCGCCGATCACTGTAGAATGTTTTGTGGTGACAGGTGCATCACCACAGGCTCAGGTGCAGAGTAATATACTCCAGACCTGGCCGTGGAGGACTGTCCTGACCCTATTCCCCGGCCCAGCCCAGCGCACATGGCCCCTCGGTTCCTGTCCCACCCTGTTCCCTGAAAGAAGCTTGGTTTTCAGTAGGGAATCAGGTGCAAAGTGTGCAGTATAGACTCAGCGTTCGTCGACTGACTGAATGATAGCACAATCCAGGCTGCTTCCTGTTGGCTGGGTTTGACTGGACTGGGACTGGTCAGAGGAAGAGGCAACGCCATTAACAAAGAACGTTGCTGAAAGGTTCCAGCTAACAGGTGCTCTCTTACAAGGCTGCCTAACAAGCAGCCCCCTATTCTTTTTTTTTTTTTTATTATACTTTAAGTTCTAGGGTACATGTGCACGACGTACAAGCCTGTTACATATGTACACATGTGCCACGTTGGTGTGCTGCACCCATTAACTCGTCATTTACATTAGGTACATCTCCTAAAGGCAGCCCCTGTTCTTATTCTTAGCTTATTCTTGGAGACCACAGTTATCCCTGGGACAGCCAGGCGTGGGTATGGCCTCGGTCTTATTCACATTGCATTTTGGGGTTCCTGAGCTGCCTGATTGAGTGGGAGGGTGCTTCGGGTTCAGGTCTAGCCCCTGCATTTTCTTATGCCTATGCCCCGAGGGTGAGAGGTCCCATTCTGATTGGCCCCCAGGCCCTGCGGTGGAGTCTGGGTCTGAGCTGAACAGCTGAGAAACAGCCCCAGACCTCCAGCGTGGTGGTGGAGTACTGGAGATGCTCTGGAGCCAGCCTGCCTGGGGTCAAGCCCAGGTTCTGCCTCTGACTGGGTGACTTCGGGGACGTGCCGTAACTGCTCTGTGCCTCAGTCTCCTCATCGGTGAACTACTTCCCTCTTAGGGATGTTGTGGGAATTAAGTGGGTGAAGAAAGGCGAGTCCTGAGAACCGTGTTTGCTCTGTGCACATGCTTAGATTCTGATTCTCATTCGCTTCTGGTGCCTTTTAAGCGCTGCCAGGCTCTCCGTACTGTGAACCGTCCTTGACGGGGTGTTATCTTCAGAAAGCACAGACTAGCACCTGGCCCCCAGGCTTCCAATGCTACGCGTGGCTTTCCCACCGTCCATGCAACCATACCGGCTTTCAGTGCCTTGGAGTTAAAGCTGACGGCCATCTGGTTCTGACCCGGCCGCCTGTCTTCCCGTCCCACTGACTTCTTCTTCAGTGGCTCTAGGCTTCCCTGTCTGTCTCCCAGCCCCAGCCCACCTCTGTTCCCTTTCCAGGCTCAGCTCATCCATCACCAATTCCATGGAGCCCTCTTCAGCACCCTGCCCCCTCCTGCAGTCCCTCAGCCCAGCCAGTA
The DNA here is from genome assembly GCF_001698545.2 of Rhinopithecus bieti. Taxonomy (NCBI): domain Eukaryota; kingdom Metazoa; phylum Chordata; class Mammalia; order Primates; family Cercopithecidae; genus Rhinopithecus; species Rhinopithecus bieti. Next base: position 352,761 of record NW_016826783.1, on the reverse strand, counting down.
CCTGGTTTCTGTGTCAGCGGGGGGCTGACTCCTCTCTGCGCCCCCAGCGCAGGGCTGGAGTCTGAGGAGGAGGACTCAGTAGATGGGTATTGAGTGATCAGATGAGGGAATCAGCTTTCTGTGGCTGGGAACACTCCTGCTGCAGGGGATCTGTCTGATGGGTGAGTCAGAGATGGGCTCTGGTCTGTTGAAAGTGGATCAACAGGCAGGCAGGGAGATGGCCAGCAGCCGGCCGTCTGTCCTGTTCACAGCCTCTGGTATGGTGAGGTTTCCTCCACGTTTTCACGGATCTGGGCTTCAGAACATAGTTGGTTTACGGCCACAGCCCAGCCGTGTGCTCTGGAGTTTCACTGCCTGAATTTTCACTTGAGGGACTTGGGAGTCTCCCTGAGCTATTCTGGCTTGGGAGATTGCCTGATTCTATATTTTAGAAAAAGAAAATGCAGGACTTGAGAAGCCTCTCATTCCTTCTGTGGCTGTTTTCCAGAATGGAGCCACTGCTGGGACAGGAATCTCCCTAACTTCCTGTGGAAATGGGAATTAGAAGGGTCTGATTGCTCTTACTTTCCCACTCGTGACCAGGTGACCGGTGCAGCTGCTTCTTTTTTTTTTTTGAGACAGAGTTTCACTCTCTTGCCCAGGCTGGAGTGGAGTGGCATGGTCTCGGCTCGCTGCAACCTCCACCTCCTGGGTTCAAGCGATTCTCATGCCTCAAGCCTCCTGAGTAGCTGGAATTATAGGTGTGTGCCACCACGCCTGGCTAATTTTTTTTTTTTTTTTTTTT
>NW_016826783.1:335869-351921 GCF_001698545.2 Rhinopithecus bieti | reverse complement strand
GGGTTTACGCCATTCTCCTGCCTCAGCCTCCCGAGTAGCTGGGACTACAGGCGCCCACCACCTCGCCCGGCTAGTTTTTGTATTTTTAGTAGAGACGGGGTTTCACCGTGTTAGCCAGGATGGTCTCGATCTCCTGACCTTGTGATCCGCCCGTCTCGGCCTCCCAAAGTGCTGGGATTACAGGCTTGAGCCACCGCGCCCGGCCTAATTTTTGTATTTTTTTAGTAGACACAGGATTTCACCATGTTGGCCAGGCTGGTCTCGAACTCCTGACCTCAGGTGATCCACTGGCCTCAGCCTCCCAAAGTGCTGGGATTACAGACGTGAGCCACCGTGCACAGCCCAGTACAGCTTCTTCGTAAGGAGACGGATCAGGCAAGGTCCCTGCACAGGAGGAGGTCATAGGGCGCGGGAGAGAGAAATCAGCGACAGATCGCAATTGCTAGACCACCTGGCGGGCTGTGTGGAATGGACAGTCAATGGGCTGGGCCACTGTGTGGAGGATGGCGGGGAGCATGACCAGGGCAGGGATCTGGGGGCTTCATGGAGGAGGCGGCATCAGTGCTGGATCCTGAGGGGAAGTAGCATCTGAGAGGTGGTAGGATTTGTGCAAGGGTAGAAGGAGGAAAAAGCCCTTAGGTGGAGAACCGATGGGAGTAGAGGCCATGGGAGGGATGTATGGGCCAGCCCTGGGTGCCAGGGAGTGGGGATGCCCAGCCAGAGGGAGGGAAGCCTGGGGATGGGGCAGGATGGGAGTGGAAAATAGCATCAGCTCATGTGTCCAACTACACGTGCTGCTGCCAGTGGTCAGCGGATCTCTAGGTGTTTAGGCCTAGAAGACCCACCAGCTCCAAATCACTTACTGCCTAAACATTCCCCGTCTCTACTAAAAATACAAACATTAGCCAGGCGTGGTGGTGGACGCCTGTAATCCCAGCTACTCGGGAGGCTGAGGCAGGAGAATCGCTTGAACCTGGGAGGTGGAGGTTGCATTGAGCTGAGATTGTCCCATTGCACTCCAGCCTGGGTGACAGGGTGAGATACTGTCAAAAAAAAAAAAAGCCAAAATGTTCAAGGCCGGGATGCTTGACAGATACTGATTCATAAAATGACAAAAGCACAAAATCCAAAATCTCGTATAAGCTCAGTGGCTGTGGCAGCAAAATTGAAGAGCAAAGGCAGGCCAGGCACCTGGCTGATGGCGTGTGGACCCGTGGCACAGCAGGGCCCCGCAGTGCAGTGTGGGTGTGCCAGTCTCTACTGCTCACCCTATTCCAGGGACAGTCTGCTTGGCTCTTCTGGGCTGAGCCATCCTCATCACAGATCCTCCCTGAATTTAGTCCATGACAGCCACCCCGGCCGTTTCCCTTATTCTGTGTGGGGAGGGAGGCAGCACGGTGGTTATCAACCTCACTCTGCAGAAGAGGCACCTGAGGCCCAGAGAGGAGGAGGGATGGGTCTAACCCAGAACCACAGGTGGCTCTGAGCCGGGGGCCTGTCCACCCTCCCAGGCCGACGTCAGTGGCAGCAGGACTGCCCGGGCGCTGCTAGGCCTGCTCACCTCTGGGGCTTCTGGGGTGAGAGGTTCAGTCCTGGAAACACTTCAGTTCTAGGGGCTGGGGGCAGCAGCCAGTTGGGGTTTTGGGGTACCCTGCTTCACAGGGCCCTTGGCGAGGAGGGCAGGTGGGGTCTAAGGACAAGCAGTCCTTACGTTGGGAGTCAACCCCGGCGTGGTGGCTGCTGCAGGCTTTACACCGGGCCGCAGAGGATCCAGCAAGGATGAAGAAATGGAGCAGCACAGACTCGGGGGCGGCTGCGGACCCAATCCAACAGGACACCTGCCCAGACCCCCTAGATGGAGACCCTAACTCCAGGCCACCTCCAGCCAAGCCCCAGCTCTCCGCGGCCAAGAGCCGCACCCGGCTGTTTGGGAAGGGTGACTCGGAGGAGGCTTTCCTGGTAGATTGTCCTCACGAGGAAGGTGAGCTGGCCTCCTACCCGACCATCACAGTCAGCCCTGTTATCACCATCCAGAGGCCAGGAGACGGCCCCACTGGTGCCAGGTAAGTCCGCGTCTGGAGACCCCCTCCCTGCTAGGAGCCCAGCTGGCCATGGAGATGCCACAGGATGGTCTGGCTTCTGGACTAAATGTCACAAAGCCGGGAGGCTGGAGAGCCTTAGGGGCGGTCTGGTCCAGCGTCCTTCCTCATGTGACCTCGTGGGATGCGCAGTCAGGGGGGCTGGTGTCTGTGCTGGGTCTGGGTGTCCACGCCTGCAGTGCCTGCCAGCCACAGACACGTGGACTTGAAGTCTAGAAGCTCAAGGGCAGGAGGCTTTCAGAGAGCACAGCACGGCTCCAGTGAGCTGCAAGGCAGGGCAGGGAGGGCCACAGGCTGGCTGACTTCTGGGGGAGTGTGAGGCCAGCTTTTCCCTTAGAGGGGCCGTCTACACCCCTGCCTCCAGCTTCCTCTGTCCCCACCAGCCTCCTGCCTCCCGAGCTCCTGAGCAGGCAGAGAAGCCAGTGGTCTGGGAGTAGGCGGGTGACTTTCTAGATGGTGTCTATAGACAGGGTGGGGACAGAATGGGGACATAGGCTCCCCACTGTCCCTGTTATATTGGTTTTCTGGATAGTCACCTAGACCGAGGGGCAGCTTTTACATCATTTTTCCCCCTTTTGGTTTGCCTTGGAGTTTAGTCGTGTTCCCTTGACAAGCTCCCAAGGCCTCAGGGCCGAGGGGAGGCCAGGGTGTGAGACGAGGGTGTTTTCTGGCCTGCAGGCTGCTGTCCCAGGACTCTGTTGCCGCCAGCACCGAGAAGACCCTCAGGCTCTATGATCGCAGGAGTATCTTTGAAGCCGTTGCTCAGAATAACTGCCAGGATCTGGAGAGCCTGCTGGTCTTCCTGCAGAAGAGCAAGAAACACCTCACGGACAACGAGTTCAAAGGTGGCCCCAGCGCTGGGCTCCGGGGAGGGCCCCAGCCCTGGCCTGCCCTGACCCTCCCTTTGTCTTGCAGACCCTGAGACAGGGAAGACCTGTCTGCTGAAAGCCATGCTCAACCTGCATGACGGGCAGAACGACACCATTCCCCTGCTCCTGGAGATCGCGCGGCAGACGGGCAGCCTAAAGGAGTTTGTCAACGCCAGCTACACGGACAGCTACTACAAGGGTGAGGAGGGCGGCGGGACCAGGCATGGCTCAGCCCGCAGCACTGGGAACCAGGAGGGCATGGTTGTCCCTGGGCCTCCTTGCTCCTCTGGGATCCTTACTCCCTGTCCCAGCCACTGCTTTGGTGGCTCCTAATCCTAGGGAGTCCCTGCCTTTCCCATCTGCTGGCTTGATTTCTCCTGGTCCTGGGGTCTCTGCCTCCCCTTCTGCTGGCTTGATTTTCCTGGTCCTGGGGGTCTCTGCCTCCCCCATCTGATGTTTCCTCTCTTGACCCTGGGATGTCCCTGCCTCCCGCTGCTGACTGGATGGTCCCTGTCCCTGGAAGTCACAGCCTCCGGCCTTTCTCTCTGCTACTGTTCCTTGCCCCCGGGGCAATTTCGACTCCTCTGGGTTCCAACCTGTTATTTCCTGTTTCCAGGGGTCTCCTGTCTCAGGACCTTGCTGGGACCCCTTGGGGGACCCTGGCCTGGCCTCCTGCAGTCAGGGGGTCCTCCAGGCACTTTCTGCCCAGTTCCTCCTGCAGCAGCTGCTGCCTGCCCAGAGCCCTTCCCCAGCACCTGTCCCGGCAGCCCCATAGGACTGTGGTCACGAAGCTAACAGTGCACGTCCTCTGTAGGCCAGACAGCGCTGCACATTGCCATTGAGAGGCGCAACATGGCCCTGGTGACCCTCCTGGTGGAGAATGGAGCAGACGTCCAGGCGGCGGCCAATGGGGACTTCTTTAAGAAAGCCAAAGGGCGGCCTGGATTCTACTTCGGTAGGGAGACAATGTGGCTGACCCCGATCTTTTCGGCTTTGGCTAAGGGGAGGTTTGGGCAGAGACAGAGGGAGTTGGAGGCTGGTGGTTCAGGGACCAGCTGGATCTCACTCCTGAGGCCCGCCTGGGACCTGTGTTCGTGCAGGTGAACTGCCCCTGTCCCTGGCCGCGTGCACCAACCAGCTGGGCATCGTGAAGTTCCTGCTGCAGAACTCCTGGCAGCCGGCTGACATCAGCGCCAGGGACTCGGTGGGCAACACGGTGTTGCATGCCCTGGTGGAGGTGGCCGACAACACGGCCGACAACACCAAGTTTGTGACGAGCATGTACAATGAGATTCTGATCCTGGGGGCCAAACTGCACCCCACGCTGAAGCTGGAGGAGCTCACCAACAAGAAGGGAATGACGCCGCTGGCTCTGGCCGCTGGGACCGGGAAGATCGGGGTAGGAGGGGGCTTCGGCTCAAGCTGGTGCCGTGCGGGGACAGGGGCGTCGGGGAAGACTGCCTGACTCACTGCGGGAGCCTGGCGTCACTATCTGTGTGTGCGGGACTCTGATTCTGCCACACCAGCTTGCAGGGCTGTTAGAATAAGTCTGAGAAATTGGGAGCCGCAGGGCAGAGTGCTGCATGGCCAGTGTGGCCATTTTGGATTTCTAGCTCTGAGTATCATCAAGACACGGGGTGGGGTGCTGGGCCATGAGGTGGGACCGCCTAGGGTGCAACAGAAGAAAAGCTGTTGGGCCGGGCACGGTGACTCATGCTTGTAATCGCAGCACTTTGGAAGGCCAACGTGGGTGGATCACCTGAGGCTAGGAGTTCGAGACCAGCCTGACCAACCTGGTGAAACGTCATCTCTACTAAATACACAAAAATTAGCCAGGCATGGTGGCAGGTGCCTATAATCCCAGCTACTCAGGAGGCTGAGGCATGAGAATCGCTTGAACCTGGGAGGCGGAGGCTGCTGTGAACCGAGATTTCGCCACTGCACTCTAGCCTGTGTGACAGAGCAAGACTCTGTCTCAAAAAAAAGACAAAGAAGAAAACAGCTGTTGGTGTTTTTCTATGGCAGGCAGGAGCTTTAGGTGACAAGGCTGGTGGCTCCTGGTGACAGGCCTCCAGCTCCTGGCCTCAAATGATCCTCCCACCTCAGTCTCCCAAGTAGCTGGGATTCCAGGCATGAGTCACCCCATCTGGCACTCATTTCTTGCATTCTCTTTATTTCTTTCTGGCTTGAAGTTATTGAGAATGGACCACCACTGTCTTTCATGGTGAAATGGTAGAGTTGGGACCTCGCTGTGAGGTGATGGTGGACCTGATATGGTACAGGTAGTATCTGAGGCAGCTGGCTGGTTGACCTTTTTTTTTGTTTGTTTCTGAGATGGGGTTTCGCTCTTGTTGCCCAGGCTGGAGTGCAGTGGCACAATCTTGGCTCACTGCAACCTCTGCCTCCCAGGTTCAAGTGATTCTCCTGCCTCAGCCTCCCAAGTAGCTGGAATTACAGGCACACGCCACCATACCTGGCTAATTTTTTTTGTATTTTCAGTAGAAACAGGATTTTGCCATGTTGGCCAGGCTGGTCTCGAACTCCTGACCTCAGGTGATCCACCTGCCTCAGCCTCCCAAAGTGCTGCGATTACAGGTGGCGTGAGCCACCTGCGCCTGGCCGACTGGTTAATCTTGATGGTGGTCAGGAGTGGGTGGGGACTCGCCTGGGGCTTGTGTGAGGCCACTAGCTGGACTGGGAAGCAGAGCTGGTTGTTGGGGTGCTGTCTGAGGCTGAGCCTGGGGCTGGCCTCTGATGGGCTCTTGATCCCTGGTGGCAGGTCTTGGCCTATATTCTCCAGAGGGAGATCCAGGAGCCCGAGTGCAGGCACCTGTCCAGGAAGTTCACTGAGTGGGCCTATGGGCCGGTGCACTCCTCGCTGTACGACCTGTCTTGCATCGACACCTGCGAGAAGAACTCAGTGCTGGAGGTGATCGCCTATAGCAGCAGCGAGACCCCTGTGAGTGGCTGGGGCACAGCCAGGGAGGGCCTCAGGGCCTCTGCACCCCAGCCCCAATCCCAGTCCCTGGTCCAGCTCCACCTGGCTTCTCATGAGGGAAAGCCTGCTGCCCGGGGCCCAGGCCCTGCAGCCTCATGTCCCCATTCATGCCCACTGAATTTTCCCTAAGCATAGCAACCATACACGATTATCATCCTGTAAAAACAGAAACATTTCAGAGGTACATAGACAAAAGTCCCTCCTTTTATACTGTGTAAAATATACAGTTTCTTTTCTTTTCTTTTCTTTTCTTTTGAGACAGAGTTTCGCTCTTGTTGCCCAGGCTGGAGTGCAATGGCGCGATCTCAGTTTACCGCAACCTCCGCCTCCTGGGTTTTCAAGCGATTCTCCTGCCTCAGCCTCCCGAGTAGCCAGAACTATAGGCATGCGCCACCACACCTGGCTAATTTTGTATTTTTAGCAGAGATGGGGTTTCTCCATGTTGGTCAAGCTGGTCTCGAACTCCCGACCTCTGGTGATCCGCCCGCCTTGGTCTCCCAAAGTTCTGGGATTACAGGCATGAGCCACTGCGCCCAGCCTAAAATGTACAGTTTCATTTTGTTTACATAAACGGGATCAGAGTATATGCAATGTACAACAACCATTTTTTTTTTTTCTCACTTGATGGCAGGGCTTGTAGATTTTCCTTTTCTTTTTTTTTTTTTTTTGAGACGAAGTTTCGCTGTTGTTGACCAGGCTGGAGTGCAATGGTGTCATCCCGAGTCACTGCAACCTCCGTCTCTCTGGTTCAAGCGATTCTCCTTGAATCCCAAGTAGCTGGGATTCCAGGCATGTGCCACCATGCCTGGCTAATTTTTTGTATTTAGTAGAGACAGGGTTTCTCCATGTTGGTCAGGCTGGTCTCGAACTCCTGATCTCAGGTGGTCCAACCTCCCTGGCTTCCCAAAGTGCTGGGATTACCGGTGTGAACCACTGCGCCAGGCCAAGAATTGATTTTTGTGTAGGTGTGAAGTAGGCATCTCACTTAAATATTTTGGCTCCAGATGACTGTCTCAGTGTTACTTTTGGGTAATCCATCCTGCCATGCTGTTTGGAAAGGCCACCTTACCGGTCCCTTCTTTCTAAGGTGATGCTCTGAGCTCCCAAGGCAGACTCGGGGGCTGGAGTCCGTGCCATCAGCAGTGAAGAGCTTCCATGATGTCTCACAGGCCAGACGTTGCATTTATAGGAGCAGAGTCTGGGGCTGGGAGAGGCCTGGTCTGCTCTGCCCCACCTGGCCTGCCATGCTGAACCTGAGCCTCCAACTCAGAGTGCTGGATACAAGTGTTCCCAGAGGAGTGGTCCAGATAGGAGGTGACCTCAAAAAGGACTGCAGTATTTGACCTGGGGGAGAGGCTCTGGGACCACCACTGGCATCTTCATGTCTCTGAAGGCTTCGGGGACAAGGAGTATGGACTTGTTCTGGGGACCCTAGGGCAGAACAAGGACCACCAGTAGAAAGTAGAGAAGACCAAAGAAGAGGTATTCCCTACAGTCAGTGACTTTCCACAGGCCTCTTGAGGCAGTAAGGAGTTTCCCATCCCCAAAGGTATTCAAGAAGACACTGATCGGGAACCTCTTTGAGGGAGCTTAAGCTTGGGCTGGGGATTGTACTCGTTGGCCTGAGGGAGGCTGGGATGATCTCATTTTGACTCATCCGTCTCAGGGATACTTGAACTTATTTTTATTTTATTTCATTTTATATTTTGAGACAAAGTCTTGCTCTGTCACCCAGGCTGGAGTGCAGTGGCGTGAGCTCAGCTCACTGCAACCTCTGCCTCCTGGGGTTCAAGCAGTTCTCCCGCCTCAGCCTCCCAAGTAGCTGGGATTACAGGCACCCGCCACCACGCCCGGCTAATTCTTGTATTTTTGTAGAGAGGGGGTTTCACCATGTTGGCCAAGCTGGTCTTGAACTCCTGACCTCAGGTGATCTACCTGCCTTGGCCTCCCAAAGGGTTGGGATTACAGGCGTGAGCCACCACTCCCGGCCTATTTAAACTTTATCAAAATCTTTGGATAGGAGACATTTGCCCCGAAGCATACTTGTAAAGATGGCATGAGGCCCTGGGCCCTCCTGCTGCAGGAAGGGCCTCCCAGTTCCCTGCCTGACCCAGGGCTGGAAACGTGAGAAGTCAGGACCCAGAAGCTCTTTCCTGCCTGCCCTCAGCCCCTCGTGCCCAGGCTCTGCCCAAGCCAACTACTTCCCATTCCTGTGGGCTCTCGGGAGTGAGTTATTAGACACAATGGGCATAGACTGTTGGGCGGTGCTGTGGGCCATTAAGGGAGTTCTCAGAGCTTGTCCAGTCTCACCCCATTCACTGCACCTTTGGGAACACCAAGGCCAAGAAGGGGGGTCCCTCCGTAGCAGTGCTGGGACCAGCCCCAGGCTCTGGCTGCCGGCTGGGGCAGACCTCGCGTGAGTCTCACCTGCTCCCTGAGCTGAGGATTGTGCGGCCCATGTGGCTGTGAGGAGTGCCAGGGGCTGGTGTGGGTGTGCAAGGAGTTCTTGCTGCAGGAAGGAGCCTCACTTCTCTCTGCTCCCCCTAGAATCGCCACGACATGCTCTTGGTGGAGCCGCTGAACCGACTTCTGCAGGACAAGTGGGACAGATTCGTCAAGCGCACCTTCTACTTCAACTTCTTGGTCTACTGCTTGTACATGATCATCTTCACCATGGCTGCCTACTACAGGCCTGTGGATGGCTTGGTGCGGCCAGAGGCTCAGGCCTCGTGGGCAGGGGTGCGGCTGGTGGGGAAGGGGTGTGGACATTCCGGGGAGACCTCCCCCACCCCAGGCCCAAGCTCTGCCCCGGACTCCTTCCTGGCTTGCTGGAGCGATGGATGGAGAATCTGGAGAACCTTGTATCCTTGCGCCCATCTTCCCTGCCTCAGGCTGTACGGGAGACCCACCCCCTTCCTGCTTCTTAGTCCCTCTCCTTTAGCCTTGAGGTCCTGTGGGACTGAGTGTGTGGTGACTCAGGTCCCTGATCACAGACTGGGTGTACTTGGTTAGAAAGCATGCAGGGGCCGGGCGCGGTGGCTCATGCCTGTAATCCCAGCACTTTGGGAGGCTGAGGTGGGTGGATCACCAGAGGTTGGGAGTTCGAGACCAGCCTGACCAACATGGTGAAACCCCGTCTCTACTGAAAATACAAAATTAGCCGGACGTGGTGGAGCATGCCTGTAATCCCAGCTACTCAGGAGGCTGAGGCAGGAGAATTGCTTGAACCCGGGAGGCGGAGGTTGTGGTGAGCTGAGATGGTACCACTGCAGTCCAGCCTGGTCAACAAGAGTGAAACTCTGTCTCAAAAAAAAAAAAAAGAAAGAAATTATGCAGGAATTTGGGCTTGGGACAGGACTCACCCCTGGCCTGGGGGTCCCTAGGGATGTGGGCTAGTGTAAGCCCAGAGCCCACCGTCATCCTGCTTGCCTGCCCTCTTTTTTTCACTCACTTGCTCATTATTTGTTCCCTGGATTTAGACTTTTGAGCACCTCTGTGCCAGGCCCTGGGCCATCCATCAAATCAGCCTAAGACCAGACTTTTTCCTCTGCCGAGACCAAGACTTCATTGAACTTCTGGACTTAGTCCTTCACATCCGATACCCAGGGCACTGAATTTGCTGCCTTTGTTTCCAGGGCACCTTACAAATTTACTTATTTATTTAAGTTGTTTTTTTTTTTTGAAACAGAGTCTTGCTCTATCACCCAGGCTGGAGTGCAGTGGCGTAATCTCAGCTCACTGCAACCTCCACCTCCTGGGTTCAAGCAATTCTCCTGCCTCAGCCTCCTGAGTGGCTGGGACCACAGGTGCCCACCAACATGCCCAGCTAATGTTTATATTTTTAGTAGAGATGGGGTTTCACCATATTGGCCAGGCTAGTCTTGAACTCCTGACCTCAAGTGATCTGCCTGCCTTGGCCTCCCAAAGTGCTGGGATTACAGGTATGAGCCACCATGTCTGGCTGGCTGTACATTTACTTTAAAAACTCAACTTCATCATTGCATGAAACCCTATTTCTGTCCACCTATTAAGGCCACATAAGGACTTCCTTTTTTTTTTTTGAGACGGAGTCTCGCTCTGTTGCCCAGGCTGGAGTGCAGTGGCACCATCTCAGCTCACAGCAACCTCTGGCTCCGGGGTTCAAATGATTCTGCTGTCTCAGTCTCCCAAGTAGCTGGGATTAGAGCCATGCGCCGCCACGCCTGGCTAATTTTATATTTTTAGTAGAGATGGGGTTTCTCCATGTTGGTCAGGCTGGTCTCGAACTCTTGACCTCAGGTGATCCGCCTGCCTCAGCCTCCCAAAGTGCTGGGATTATAGGAGGGAGCCACCGCACCCAGCCAGTGACTTCCTTTTAAGAGAAAGATGTGCTAGTAAGGCAAGCTAATGAACTAGTGCTTAGGAAATATGGATGGTGAACCACTCCAAGAAATGGCAACTGAAACACAAGAGTGACACCCTTAAGTATGTGTGGCACAGTCTCTCACTCCATGGTCAGTGGGAGTCCCTGACACTCGTGGGAGACTGGCCTTGGTCTGGGGTGACAGTGGGATGTGTATGGCTTGGGGTCCATGAGACTGCCTCCACCTGTCCATCACCCTGCTGTCCGTCACTCGGCTCCCAGCCAGGAGGAGCTCCGGGCCTGCCAGGACATTGCCTGGGAGGCAGCACAGCATTGTAAGATGCTCCGCTTGGCACCTGCAGGCTGCCACTTTGGGGAATCAGGCCTACAGAGGGGCCTCCTTGCGGGCGCTCCCCTAATAACACACTGTCTTTGTGTGTCCTTCCCCTGATGGAGGCCGTGCTTCCTGGGCAGGGGCTATGTCTTCATCACAGGACTTGGTACCTGGTCAATGTTGGTTGAATGAATGAATGAGTAAACAGAGTTACCAACTTCTCTGCATCTCACAGCCTCCCTTTAAGATGGAAAAAACTGAAGACTATTTCCGAGTTACTGGAGAGATCCTGTCTGTGTTAGGAGGAGTCTACTTCTTTTTTCGAGGGGTAAGCATTCCTTCCCACGTTGTGAGTTTCCATTATCACCAAAACAAAAAGCCAAGCGAATCCCTCACTCATTCACTCACTCACTCACTTTTTTATTCATCAGACACATAATGGCCCCGCTTGGGGAGCTGAGAGATGCAGAGGTGAGGCTGAGAGCCTTTCAGTCAGTCCCTGAGGGGGCAGGAGGGTGCTCAGGGCATCTCCACAGGCCCAAGGCTGGCAAGCCTGAAAATAGACACTCCAGCCACTCCACGGGATGGAATATTTAATTACAGGGGTAGAGTGGAGGCCTCTTAAGTGATAGGATCATGACTGGTAGTTGTCTAATTAATGAAACCAGTCTGTTAAAGCTCTGAACAATGAAGGAAATCTCTATGCATACTGGAATCTTTGTTTGTTTGTTTGGTTGGTTTTTTGAGATGGAGTTTCACTTTGTTGTCCAGACTGGAGGCCAGTGGTGCGATGTTGGCTCACTGCAACCCCTGCCTCTTGAGTTCAAGCAATTCTCCTGCCTCAGTCTCCCAAGTAGCTGGGATTACAGGCACCTGCCACCATGCCTGGCTAATTTTTTTGTATTTTTAGTAGAGACGGGATTTCACCATGTTGGCCAGGCTGGTCTCGAACTCCTGACCTCAGGTGATCTGCCTGTCTCAGCTTCCCAAAGTGCTGGGATTACAGGTGTGAGCCATTGCACCAGCAAGGAATTGTCTTATTTTTTACTGGAAACTCAAATATGTTCAATCCTTGGCCATTTTTTTTTTTTTTAAATGCAGGAGTAATCTTTTCTTTGAATGTGGACTCACTGTTTCAGATTTTATGTCATCCTTTCTTGGAAAAACATGTTTCTATTCTAAGATTTTGAGTTTCAGCTTTTTTAAAGAGGGAGTGAGAACTTATATGCATACAAAAAGTCTGAATGTAGAAATTTTTTCAAGAATTGAATTTGTTGGGGCGTTTTTTATTTTGACCCCAAAACTCTTGTAGTATTTTAAATTTAATTTTTATAGATGGGGTCTTGCTGCTGTCCCAGGCTGAGTGCAGTGGGTGTCATGCGCTAACTGCAACTCTGTCTCCTGCGGCTCAGTGTCCTCCGCCTCGCCCTCTGGAGTGCGGACTACAGGAAGTCGTCACTTATGGCCCAGGTTCCACTGTGATTTTTTTTTTTTTTTGGACGGAGTCTCGCTCTGTCGCTCTCAGGCTGGGGAGTGCAGTGGTGCATCTTGCGTCACGCAGCTCCGCCTCCAGGGTTCACGCCCATTCTCCTGCCTCAGGCTCCCGAGTAGCTGGGTTACGGCGCCCACCACACACCGCGCTAATTTTTTGCTTATTTTTAGTAGAGACGGAGTTTCACCATGTTAGCCAGAATGGTCTCGATCTCCTGCCTCGTGAATCTGCTTGCCTCAGGACCTCCCCATGCTGGGTTGCAGGCGTGGCCACTGGTGGCCCGGCCCCCATTATGATTTTTTTTTTTTTTTTTTTTTTTTTTCTGGATGAAGTCTCGACTGTTGCCCAGGCAGGAGTGCAGTGTCGATCTTGGCTCACTGCAACCTCTGGCTTCCTGCGTTAAGCTGTGTTCAAGTGATTCTCCTGCCTCAGCCTCCCAAGTAGCTGGAACTACAGGTGTGTGCCACGGCACCCAGCTAATTTTTGTATTTTTAGTAGAGACTGGGTTTCACCATGTTAGCCAGGATGGTCTTGATCTCCTGACCTTGTGATCTGCCCGCCTTGGCCTCCCAAAGTGCTGGGATTACAGGCTTGGGCCACCGCGGCCGGCCTTCGATTGTGAGTTTTATCACCCAGGCTTTTTTGGTGTAAGCTCTACCCAATTTTTTTTTAAGTTACTCACCTTTATGGAATTGTTCTGTCATTGAACTTTGTCTTCACAGAGACAACTGTCTTTCTTTTCACACTCATGGTTTACATTACAGTAAAGTACAATGCCACAGTAGCAAGTGTGGCTGGAGTGGCAAAAGCAAGATTGGCCTGGGGGAGGGAGCAGAAGTGTGGGGGTGTCTTGCACAGGACTCCCGGCTGACAGTGGCGGCTTGTTACAAGAATTTTTATTTTAACGCTTACTTAAATTTAAGAAAAAAGTATGCTCGGCATGTGAAAAATTAAGAAAAAAGTGGCTCATGCTTGTAATCCCAGTTACTTGGGAGGCTGAGGCCAGGAGTTTGAGACCAGCTTGGGCAACGTAGTGAGACTCTGATCTCTTAAAAAAAAAAAATTAGGAAAAAGCGCCAATTAGAAAGAAGAAAACAATTTGTTGAATTCATTACGGCAACTGATAACATTTTGATGATTTTCCTTCCTGTCTGTACTTCTGAGTATGGTTGTAAATCCACTGTGTAATTTTTTTTTTTTTTGAGACAGAGTCTCGCTGTCACCCAGGCTGGAGTGCAGTGGCACCAGCTTGGCTCACTGCAACCTCTGCCTCCCGGGTTCAAGCAATTTTCCTGCCTCAGCCCCATGAGTAGCTGGGATTACAGGCATGTGCCACTGCACCCAGCTGATTGTTTTGTATTTTTAGTAGAGACGGGGTTTCACCATGTTGGCCAGGCTGGTTTCAAACTCCTGACATCAGGTGATCCACCCGCCTTGGCATCCCAAAGTGCTGGGATGACAGGCATGAGCCATCGCACCTAGCTTCCACCATGTATTTTTAACAATCTCTACTGACTGGGCCACCTAGTGTTACCCCATTGGCCTGACCCATGCTGTTCTGCTCTTTTCACAATCTCTGCTTTCACACATTCGGCCACCTCATCGTGGTGCCGTTTAGGAAGCATCTGAACGCTCACCATTTAGCCACATCGAGCATTGCCTGGGATCTTACTCTCTCTGTTTACCTGCAGATTCAGTATTTCCTGCAGAGGCGGCCGTCGATGAAGACCCTGTTTGTGGACAGCTACAGTGAGATGCTTTTGTAAGTGACACTTTGACTCATTCCCAGTCCAGGCCCCAGGTGACAGCAATCAGTTCTCACTTGAGCTCTCACTCACGCCGGGCCTGGGACCACATAGTGGGACCTCAGTGAACATGCTGAGGGAGGGACGGAAGGCACTCAATACATACTTGGGGCATGAATGAATACTGAGGGCCTGCTCTGTGCCAGGGGCCAGGGATGGAGCAACCGTGCCGTGGCTTACAGTCCAAGTGACATGTGCCCTGGTTCACCTTCCCACTCATTGTCCATCCATCGGCCGTTCACGGGGTTGGCCCTGGAATACTGGATGAAGCAGACATGGTGCCCGCCTTTAGGAAGTTTCCTGTCTTTAACGGGGGGTTCTGCAACCTTGGCACTTTTGCTTCTTTGGACTGGATAGTGTTTAGTTGTGGTGGGGGGTGGGACTGCCCCGTGCATTGTAGAATATTTAGCAGCATCACTGGTCTCTACTCGCAGATGCCTGGAGCTCTTCCCCAACCCCCAGTCTTGACAATCAAGAACATCTCCAGATACAGCCAAAGGCCCCTCACTTGTTTCGGGGGTGGTGCCAGAATCACTCCTGGTTGAGAACCACTGCTTTAGGAGGAGGCAGATGAGTGAAAGCACAGTTATAGAACAGTGTGGATAGCCGGGCACGGCGGCTCATGCCTGTCATCCCTGCACTTTGGGAGGCTGAGGAGGGCAGATCATTTGAGGTCAGGAGTTCAAGACCAGCCTGGCCAACATGGTGAAAGCCCGTCTCTACTAAAAATACAAAAATGAGCTGGGCGTGGTGGTACGCACCTGTAATCCCAGCTACCCAGGAGGCTGAGGTGGGAGAATTGTTTGAACTCGGGAGACAGAGGTTGCAGTGAGCCAAGATCGTGCCATTGCACTCCGGCCTAGGTAACAGAGCAAGATACCATCTCTAAATAAATTAATGGAACAGTGCGGAAGTGGCAGGGAACCTCCTTCCTTCAGAAAGTAAGCCAGAGCCTCAAGCCCCAGTATGTGCCGAGGACCTTCCGGAATGGGATCTCCGCTCACAGCCCCGTCCTGATCTCTTCCTTCCTGGAAGAGCAAGGAATGATTTTGAATCTCTTGCAGCTAGCTTGTCCGTAGGACTCACAAATCCCACCCTTTCACCCCATCTCTTTTTTTTTTTTTTTTTTTTTGGGCAAGTAAAACTAGAATCAGCTTTATTTTACATGATCATGAAAGGTACACTTTTGTATTTTAATTTTTTAAAAGAATTTAGATTTGGGGGTACATGTGCGGGTTTATTAGGTAGGTATAGTGTATGATGCTGAGGTCTGGGGGTTTAATGATCTGGTCACCCAAGTAGTGAACATAGTACCTGATGGGTAGTTCTTCAACCCTGGTCCCCCTCCCGGCTGCCCCGCTTTTGGAATCCTCAGTGTTTACTGTTCCCGTCTTTGTGCCTGTGGGCACCCAGTGTTTTGCTCCACATATAAGTGAGGACACGTGGGGTTTGGTTTTCTGTTTCTGTGTTAATTTGCTTAGGATAATGGCCTCCAGCTGCATCCATGTTGCTGCAAAGGACATGATCTCATTCTTTTTTATGGCTGCATAGTATTCCACGGTATATATGTACCACATTTTGATTATCCATGGATGGGCACCTGGATTGATTCCATGCTTTGCTATTGTGTGAATAGTGCTTTGATAAACATAGGAGTGCAAGCACCTTTTTGGTAGAATGGGTTATTTTCCTCTGTTTTCCCCCTAATCTTGAGATACCTATACTTTAGCCTGAAAGGCAAACTCAAGAGGCAAGGTCTGTAGGTTTAGCACACACTGATTTACCTGCCTAATAGAAACAGTGTTCTACATAGTATTGCGATTCTCCTATCTCAGCGTCCCCAGTAGCTGGGATTAGAGGTGTGCACCTTGCCCAGCTAATTTTTGTATTTTTAGTAGAGACAGGGTTTCACTGTGTTAGCCAGGCTGGTCTCGAGTTCCTGACCTCAAGTGATCTGCCCGTCTCAACCTCTCAAAGTGCTGGGATTACAGGTGTGAGCCACCACGCCTGGCCACTATATATCCTTTTATGTCCTTCCTTCCTTCCTTCCTTCCTTCCTTCCTTCCTTCCTTCCTTCCTTCCTTCCTTCCTTCCTTCCTTCCTTCCCTCCCTC
>NW_016826783.1:311999-335671 GCF_001698545.2 Rhinopithecus bieti | reverse complement strand
CCTCCCTCCCTCCCTCCTTCCCTCCCTCCCTCTTTCCCTCCTTCCCTCCTTCCCTCCTTTATCTCTTTCTCTCTCTCTCTCTCTTTCTCTCTTCTTTCTTTCTTGACAGAGTCTCACTCTGTCTCCCAGGCTGGAGTGCAGTGGCACGATCTTGGCTCAGCCTCCTGAGTAGCTGGGATTACAGGCACACGCCACCATGCCTGGCTAATTTTTTTTTTTTTTTGCATTTTTAGTAGAGGTGGGGTTTCACTATGTTGGTCAGGCTGGCCTCAAACTCTTGACCTCATGCTCCCCATGCCTCAGCCTCCCAAAGTGCTGGGATTACAGGCATGAGCCACTGCGCCTGGCCTTTATGTACTATATTTATATCTGTGCTTTATATATAAAAAGAGTGAGACTTTGCACAGCTCCTCACCAAGCCAGTTTCTGCTCCTTGGGGATGATGCTGCTTGCATGGAGAACGCCTGGGCTGAAGGAAGCAGGACAGCCCAGCCCTAGTTCCTATCGTGGCCTGCAGTCTGGTCCTCTGAGCAGCCTGCGGCCTTTTGTTCGGGGGGCGCCAGGCCTCCCGGGTTCCTGTAGACGGAGCTTTCTGCCCCTCCGCCCTCAGCTTTCTGCAGTCACTGTTCATGCTGGCCACCGTGGTGCTGTACTTCAGCCACCTCAAGGAGTACGTGGCCTCCATGGTGTTCTCCCTGGCCTTGGGCTGGACCAACATGCTCTACTACACACGTGGCTTCCAGCAGATGGGCATCTACGCTGTCATGATAGAGAAGGTGGGTGCCCTGGGCCCCAGTGGGTCTCCTCAGAGCCCGCTCACCTCGTAGGCAGGTGAGATGCTGTCCCAGGAACTCCGCCCATCCTCTCTGTCTTGCCTGGGAAGGGGCTGGTTTAGCTCCCAGACCATTTTCCAAGAATCAAGCAATCTAGCCCTGACCCAGGTGTGTGTAGGGGGGATCCCCTGAAACCTGACCCCTCTGCACACCAGGCGTCCCGACCATAACAAAGGCTTTGGGGGGAGGGTGGGTGACTCCCTCATGACCCCAGAGCTGAGAACCAGCAAAGCAAACCCTCCTGCTGTTCTCAAGATGCACCCCCAGGCCGGTGCGGCCCGGTCCTTCCCTCAGCTCCTCCCGGACCTGACCTCGGCTCTAATGAGCCTGCTGTCTCCTACAGATGATCCTGAGAGACCTGTGTCGTTTCATGTTCGTCTATGTCGTCTTCTTGTTCGGGTTTTCCACAGGTAATGAGCTTGGTCAGGGATGGGGAAGGGCAGGTGTCCTGCTTGCCTGAACCCCCTGAAGACTCTGCCAGGAGCTGAATGAGAAGGCACCTGGTAGGCAGGTGCATGTCTGCAAGTGACAGAGGGGGTGGACAGAGGACACACTGAAATGAGCCCCAGAACTTGGCCACATGATATATAAAATGCTTTAAGAATTTTCCAGGCTGGAAGTGCTGTGGCTGTGGCATAGCATTTTGACTCAGTTGGTTTTTCAACTTTTTTTTTTTTTTTTTTGAGACGGAATCTCACTATGTCACCAAGGCTGGAGTGCAGTGGCGCAAACTCGGCTCACTGCAACCTCTGTCTCCCAGGTTCAAGCAATTCTCCTACCTCAGCCTCCCGAGTAGCTGGGACTACAGGTGCACAATGCCATGCCTGGCTAATTTTTTGTATTTAGTAGAGACAGGGTTTCCACCATGTTGCTGAGGCTGGTTGCGAACTCCTGACCTTGTGATCCACCCGCCTCGGCCTCCCAAAGTGCTGGGATTACAGGTGTGAGCCACCATGCCCGGCCCTTCAACTTTTAATTTTGACATTATTTCAGACTTCAGACAAGTTGCAAGAATAGAACCAATAACTTCTCTACACTCTTGACCCAGATTCCCTCCAAATTACCACATTTTATATTACCACTTTCTCTACCCCATACACATGCTCACGCACAAACATGAACACGTATGCCATGTGTGAAAAAAACTGAGAGTAAGTTGCAGATATGATCAGCCCTTTACCATGAAATACTTCAGTGTGTATTTCTAAAAGAAAGTTATTTTACATAAACACAGTTCAATGATCACAATCAAGAAGGTAACTTCGACCCATACTATTAGCTAACCCGTAGCCCTTATTTGAATTTCACCAATTGTCCTAATAATGTCTTTATCAGAAAATGAGAATCCGAGATCATGTATTACCTTCCATTGTCATGCTTCTTTGGTCTCCTTTAATAATTAATTTATTATTATTATTATTATTTAAGATGGAGTCTCTGTTGCCGAGGCTGGAATGCAGTGGCACTGTGTTGGCTCACTGCAACCTCCGTCTCCTGGGTTCAAGCAGTTCTCCTGCCTCAGCCTCCCAAGTAGTGGGGATTACAGGCGCCCACCACCATGCCTGGCTAGTTTTTGTATTTTTAATAGAGACGGAGTTTTACCATATTGGCCAGGCTGGTCTCAAACTCCTGACCTCAGGTGATCCACCCACCTCGGCCTCCCAAAGTGCTGGGATTACAGGCGTGAGCCACTGCGCCTGGCCATTAATTGTTTTTTGAGACAGAGTCTCATGCTGTTGCCCAGGCTGGAGTACAGTGGCACCATCTTGGCTCACTACAACCTCCACTTCCAGGGTTCAAGTGATTCTTGTGCCTCAGCCTCCCGAGTAGCTGGGATTACAGGTGCCTGCCACCACACCTGGCTATTTTTTTTTTTTTTTTTTTTTTGTATTTTTAGTAGAGACGGGATTTCGCCATGTTGGTCTTGAGCTCCTGACCTCAAGTGATCTGCCCGCCTCGGCTCTCCAAAGTGCTAGGATGACAGACGTGAGCCACCGCACCTGGCCTTAGTCTCCTTTAGTCTGGGGCAGTTCCTGTGTCATCCCTTGTCATTTGTAACCTTAGAATTTGTAATGAGTAGAGACCAGTGGTTTTGACAATGTTTCTGAATTTGGGTGTGTCTGATGTTTCCTCATGATTATAGCCAGGCATGCAATTTTGTCCAGAATATCAAGAAGCGACGTGTGTCTTCTGCTGTGTGTTTTATTGGAAGTCACATGATGTCTGTCTCACTTCTGGTGACGTTAGCTTTGATGGGTTGGTTTTGGTGGATCTGCCAGACTTTTCCACTGTAAAGCTACTATATTTACCTTTGTAATGGATACTTTTCAAGGAGATGCTTTGAAACTATGTGACTAGCCTGTTTCTCATCAGACTTTCACCCAGGAGTGTTAGCATCCCTTAATGAGTCTTACCTGAATCACTTCATCCTATCATGGTGGCCAAATGATAATTTTCTTTTTTTTTTTTTTTTTTTTGAGAAGGAGTCTCTGTCTGTCACCCAGGCTGGCATGCAGTGGTGCCATCTTGGCTCACTACAGCCTTTGCCTCCCAGATTCAAGCAATTTTCCTGCCTCAGCCTCACAGGTAGCTGGGATTACAGTTGCCCATCACCATGCCCGGCTAATTTTTATATTTTTAATACCGATGGGGTTTCACTATGTTGCTTGGGCTGGTCTCGAACTCCTGACCTCAGGTGATCCGCCTGCCTTGGCCTCCTGAAGTGCTGGGATGACAGGCATGAGCCACTGTGCCCGGACATGATGATCTTCTAACTCCATCATTGCTTGTACATTTCTGACCTGGCATTCTACTGTGGAGAAGGGCTTTCCATTCCCCACTCCTGCGTGTTTATTTGTATCAGAATGGCCTCGTGCAGTCTTTTGTTTTCAGGGATTCTCACTTTGTTAAATGGGTTATGATCCTGACTATCCTCTTTTATTTTATACTCAAATTGTCTGAGATTAGTCACAGGGAGTCCCTTCCAGCTGGCTCCTGTGCTCTTTTGACATGTCCACATCATTTTTTTTTTTTTTTTTTGAGATGAAGTCTCGCTCTGTCACCCAGGCTGGAGTGCAGCAGTGCGATCTGCAACCTCCGCCCCCTGGGTTCAGCGATTCTCCTGCCTCTGCCTCCCGAGTAGCTGGGATCACAGGCGCCCGCCACCACCCCTGGCTAATTTTTGTTTTTAGTAGAGATGGGGTTTCACCGTGTTGGCCAGGCTGATCTCAAACTCCTGACCTCAGGTGATCCACCCACCTCGGCCTCCCAAAGTGCTGGGATTACAGGCATGAGCCACCGCACCCGGCCTCCACGTCATTTTTTGAGCACTGGACTCTGCTCTGATGCTCACCCGAGTCCCACAGTTGCCTAGTTCACATGGTGCACCCTCCCTGTCCCCACCCTGTGGTTTGTGTTGGAATCTCTGGCTGGGAGGGATGGGCAGCTGTGGCTAGGAGAGACCTAATAGGTGTGGGCTCTGGCACCTGGATCTGAAGGCCTTGCATTTCAGTAGGTACAGGAAGGGACTAGGCCGGGGGGTTAGTGGATACTGATAAGCAGCAACCACAGTGCACAACTGCTGCAGAGGCCCTCAGACTCTGGGCCGGCCACACTTCCCAAAGAAGCAGGCAGAATGTGGGGAGAGGTCATTCTGCTCTGAGCTGCTCTGTGCTCATGGTTGCAAAATGGACCTCTGAGGGATGCAGGCCGACAGGGTGTGAGGGACAAAGCAGGTGTGGAGCCAGAGCTGACATGTTGTACACTGAGCAAAGTTGGCTATATTCACATTGAACATAGAGATTTACATATTTATTTACTTTTCTAGCAGATGATGATAAAGTTCTTAAAAATATACTTTGAAAACTTTTTGTTAGTTTTAAAGAAGGAGTGCTTTAAAAATAACTTCTCACAAAGCTATCGGAGACTGAGCAGGAGGGTGTATGTCAGGGGACTTGGGGTGTTGGCTTCTATCCAGTGGCACCCCGCCCTCCCTGTGCCCTGTAGCGGTGGTGACGCTGATTGAAGACGGGAAGAACAACTCCCTGCCGTCTGAGTCCACCTCGCACAGGTGGCGGGGGCCTGGCTGCAGGCCCCCGGATAGCTCCTACAACAGCCTGTACTCCACCTGCCTGGAGCTGTTCAAGTTCACCATCGGCATGGGCGACCTGGAGTTCACCGAGAACTACGACTTCAAGGCTGTCTTTATCATCCTGCTGCTGGCCTATGTCATTCTCACCTACATCCTCCTGCTCAACATGCTCATCGCCCTCATGGGCGAGACTGTCAACAAGATCGCACAGGAGAGCAAGAACATCTGGAAGCTGCAGGTGGGTGGGTGGCGTGGGGGGTGGTGAGCGGCCAGGAGGGTGTGGGCCTCTCTGTCCGCTGCTTTACCCCGCTGGGCACATGAGCCCTGCAGGATTTGAGGAGGGGGGCAGAAAGCCCGGCCAGGCCCAGGGATCCAGCCTCAGCACCTCCCTCAGTGGGCTTCCAGCAAGTTCCCCCGGCCAGCACTTGCTCAGGGCAGATGAGTGTAGCTGGTGTTTATAGACACTGTGCTTGGCTGTGGTCTGGGTGGTCCTGGAGGGAAGAAGGGGGAGGGCTCAGCCCCACAGGGTGTCCATCCACCTCAGAGGAGCCTGGTGTAAGGTGGGCACCAGAGGCCAGACTCGGGGAGCAGCTCTCATGAGGCAGGGCCCCGACAGCTACATTGCTGAGCCGTGTGGGCCACATCTGCATCCCCAACTACTAATAATAAGTTTCGTTCTTATGAAGAAGCACTTTCTCTATGATAGGGAGTGTAGGACTGTACTAACTGTCTGTCTTACCTGATCTCATTTAATCCTCACAACAGTCCTGTGAAGTGGATTCTATTACTGTTCCCTTTTTTTTTTTTTTTTTCCTGAAATGAGTTTCGCTCTTGTTGCCTAGGCTGGAGTGCATTGGCACGATCTTGGCTCACTGCAACCTCTGCTTCCCGGGTTCAAGAGATTCTCCTGCCTCAGCCTCCCTAGTAACTGGGATTGCAGGCGCCCGCCACCACACCCAGCTAATTTTTGTATTTTTAGTCGAGATGGGGTTTCACCGTGTTGGCCAGGCTGGTTTCGAACTCCTGACCTCAGATGATGATCCACCTGCCTTGGCCTCCCAAAGTGCTGAAATTACAGGCGTGAGCCACCGAGCCTGGCTATACTGTTCCATTTTTGAATGAAGGCACTGAGGCATAGTGAAGGTAGGAATCTGTACTCAAGGCCACATGGCTAGGAAGTGGCAGAGCCAGGACCTGGCCCAGGCAGTCTCACCCCGAGGCCCTGCTCTCAGCCCCTACCCAACGTTGCCCCTTGTGAGCTCCTCAGGGCAGGGTCTGGGACACTCCGTATCACTCCTGGGGCTGCCCTGTCCAGGCCCGGCAGGCACCAGTGGCACCTGGACAGGTCTGGGCTGGCCGGGCTGTGCCCCTTGCGTAGTGTGCCCCCGCCAGGCTACCGAAACCAAGCTAGCATGGAGGGCGCTGGACAACAAGCCTGGAGGCATCTGGGCCTGGGAGAGCCCCTGGGGAGGTGGATACTGGCTGCCAGGGAGGCCCTGGGATGCACCTTCTGCCCCTCAGCTCCTCTGCCCTTGTTGTCTTCCTGCAGAGAGCCATCACCATCCTGGACACGGAGAAGAGCTTCCTCAAGTGCATGAGGAAGGCCTTCCGCTCAGGCAAGCTGCTGCAGGTGGGATACACACCTGACGGCAAGGATGACTACAGGTGGTGCTTCAGGTAACGCCCAGGCTCCACCTGAATCAGAGCTTGGGAGCCTCGGGGCTCCCCTGTGGACACAGAGCCTGCCTCAGGGCCTCCTGGAGCGGTCATGAGCACGGGGGGCTCTCCCCACACCAGCTGTGGGCATTGGGGCTGTCCTGAGCTCCGTTGTGGGCGTGCACGGGAGACCTATCTTCGATCTCAGCTGGTGGGGCCCAGACAGTAAATTCTGGAAAATTCGAGGTGTCCAGAAGGGGTCTTCTAGTGAGCAGGGTCAGAGCCTGGCATCCCGTGTGTGAAGTCCCTGGGCCTCAGAGTATGGTCAGAGATCACATCGGTGGGGATGGTGTCCAAAAATCAAGTCCTCTCTGCCCTCCCCAACCCGCCGTGTCTCCATCCTGATGGGGGCGTTTCTTGGGCTTGGCCTGTGGGCAGAGCCCTTGGCCTGGGAAGCTGGGCAGAGCTCTCAGGCTCCCTTGACCCCTTACCCTGCAGGGTGGACGAGGTGAACTGGACCACCTGGAACACAAACGTGGGCATCATCAACGAAGACCCGGGCAACTGTGAGGGCGTCAAGCGCACCCTGAGCTTCTCCCTGCGGTCAAGCAGAGGTGAGGCGTGAGGGACCGGTGCTCGGCGCCTCCTTGGCTGGTGGCCTGACATTGGGCAGGGGGAGCTTTGCAGGTGCCCCACGCCTTGCCGGGCTCCTCATCCCCCCAGGACCCAGGCACTGTAGCAGCTCCTGACGTCAGCCACGTGCGCATAGTCACGGGCTGACTTGAGTGCCTCACACATGCTGTCACCACTGACGACTCACTGGGCCTGTGCAAGCGGCTGTGCCAGCATCTCCAGCCCAGGCACCTGTCCTCAGCGCCCCAGGGGATGCAGCCCAGCCCCGCCCCGCCTCCTTGTGTGGGCTGCTCCGCCTCCTCGGCCCTGTTCCTCACTCCACACGTGTGCATGCGACGTCATAGCTCTGTGAGGCTGTGCGGGCACAAACAGGCAGACGGGAACACACTCATGGACACAGCTGGGCAGGTGGAGAAGAGGGGAGGGTGAGAAGAGGAAAGGGGTGCCTTGAGCAGAAAAACTCCAAGGAGGTCGGGCGCAGTGGCTCACCCCTGTCATCCCAGCACTTTGGGAGGCCGAGGCAGGCGGATTGCCTGAAGTCAGGAGTTCGAGACTAGCCTGGCTAACATGGTGAAACCCCACCTCTACTAAAAAAATACAAAAATTAGCCAGGCATGGTGGCGGGCACCTGTAATCCCAGCTACTCGGGAGGCTGAAGCAGAAGAATTGGTTGAACCTGGGAGGCGGAGGTTGCAGTGAGCCGAGATCGCACCACTGCACTCCAGCCTGGGCGACAGAGCGAGACTCTGTCTCAAAAAAAGAAAAAATAGAAAAACCCCCAAGGAAAATTACTACCAGAAAGGAAGCTGTTTAATAGTTACTGGTAAACATTTAATAGAAAACGTTACATAAATGTCTAATTGAGGACACTTAAAAATGAAGCAGGCACAGTTTATAGTGGACAAATTTTGAGTTACAATTACAGCCCTGAACACTGGTTTTGAATTACTTTGTATTTAATTGTAAAAATCTGTGGTAAAATATTTATCTCCTAAAACTTGCCATTTAAATCATTTTTAAGTGTACAATTTAGTGTCATTAAGTACATTTACATTATTGTACAACTATCACCACTATCTATTTCCAGAATTTTTTTTTTTTTTGAGACAGAGTCTCACTCTGTCGCCCAGGCTGGAGTGCAGTGGCACAATCGCGGCTCATTGCAAGCTCCGCCTCCCGGGTTCAAGCGATTCTCCTGCCTCAGCCTCCCGAGTAGCTGGGATTACAGGTGCGTGCCACCTCGCCTGGCTAATTTTTGTATTTTTATAGTAGAAACAGGGTTTCACCATGTTGGCCAGGATAGTCTCCCAACCTCAGGTGATCTACCTGCCTTGGCCTCCCAAAGTGCTGGGATGACAGGCGTGAGCCACTGTGCCCTGGCCTTTTTCCAGAACATTTTAATCATCCCAAATGGAAACTCTGTGCCCATGTAATAACTCTATGTCCCCTGCTCCCTGACCTCTTGTCCTCTGGCCCCTAACCCCTTGGCCCCTATTCTGTTTTCTATCTTTATGAAAATGAGACAGAGACGTTAAAGGTTGAGTGGTACTGGGGGTCTGAGAGGCCCAGAGACCGTCTTAACACCCTTTAAATCCTCTGAACCCCTCTCTAATCACCCTCATGAACTAGCACAGCTCAGCTCTTAGCAAGGACTGGTGGGGAACTCACCTGCCCCAAAGACTTCTGGGCTTCCACCGCCATAAATCTTTCCTCCTCTTCTCCAGGGCTCAGATCCACAGAGTCTCGCTGCTTCAGCCGCCCCAGTTCTTGATTTCTTCCTCTTTCACTCAAAGACAATTCCATGCTCTGCTTAGACTGCAGCTCGCTGCGTTGTGGTTGGGGAAATGGTTCCCAGGCAGAAAGTTAGGGAGACCATAGGGCTCCCCTTGTGATTTTCACTTCTCTTAGGAATTGCAGTTATTTATTTATTTATTTATTTATGAGATGGAGTCTTGCTCTGTTGCCCAGGCTGGTGTGCAGTGGCACGATCTTGGCTCACTGCAACCTCCGCCTTCTGGGTTCCAGTGATCCTCCCACCTCAGCCTCCTGAGTAGCTGGGGTTACAGGCACCCGTCACTACACCAGGCTAATTTTTATATTTTTAGTAGAGACAGGATTTCACCATGTTGGTCAGGCTGGTCTTGAACTCCTGACCTTAGGTGATCCGCCCACCTTGGTCTCCCAAAGTGTTGGGATGACAGGCATGAGCCACCGTGCCTGGCCTTTTTTTAATTTTAATTTTAAAAATCTGGGCGGGGCGGGGTGGCACAAGCCTGTAAGGGTTAGAAGCAAGGGAGGGCCGAGAACGCGGACAGCGTGGCTCACGAGGTCAGGAGATCGAGACCATTCCTGTTAGCACCGTGAAACCCCCGTCTCTACTAAAAAAAATACAAAAACTAGCCAGGGTGAGGCTGGTGGCTCTCGACCCTGCTAAGTCCCAGTCTACTCGGGAGCTGAGGCAGAGAGAATGTCGTAAACCCAGGAGAGCTAGGCAGTTTGCCATAGAGCTGAAGATCCGGCACTCTACTCACGAGCCGAGCAGAACGGAGAGCTCCGTCTCAAATACAAAAATAAAGGAAGAAAAACAAAAAGACCCCAAGAAAAAAAAAAATCTTTAGCCGCCTAAGTGGTGTGTTATTGAAGACTTGCCATTTTCCTACTGCCGCCTAATAATGTCCTATCCCTGAAAAACACTTGCTGCGTGTATGTTGCCTAGTTTTGTGATCGTTGGCAGCAGGACGACTAACCCAGTACTACTCTATTATAGCTGGAAGCGAAAATCTATTTTATCAAAGGCTCATTTTTAGAAAACTGCTCGTGGGCGCCATCGGTTTTTCCACAGGCCTCCTGCGATCATGTGATTTTCCTGTGAGTTGAGTTAGAAGCAATCCCTGCATCCCATAATAATGCTTCTTGATGATCTTTTTTTTAATTGTTTTTTTTTTTTTTTTTTTGAGACAGAGTCTCGCTCTGTAGCCCGGGCTGGAGTGCAGTGGCCGGATCTCAGCTTACTGCAAGCTCCGCCTCCTGGGTTTACGCCATTCTCCTGCCTCAGCCTCCCGAGTAACTGGGACTACAGGCGCCCGCCACCTCGCCCGGCTAGTTTTTTTGTATTTTTTTAGTAGAGACGGGGTTTCACCATGTTAGCCAGGATGGTCTCGATCTCCTGACCTCGTGATCCGCCCGTCTCGGCCTCCCAAAGTGCTGGGATTACAGGCTTGAGCCACTGCGCCCGGCCTGTCAATTGTTAACTGGTCTATCTTTGCCAGAGAGCTATTCAAAGATAGCTTTGCGTGTGATTTGAGTAGTTTTTCAATGTCACTCTTGTTGATTTAGTGACATCCCACATCTTTGACAAGATTTGCTGTTTCACTTGGCAGTTGATTTGTATTACCTTGCAAAGCATTGTTGGCGGGTTACAACACTGCACGTTCACTGTGATATTTAGAAAGGCTTTGACCCAGGGGCAGGGATGTACACATCCATGTTAATTGGGGCAGGGATGGGGGATGGTTGGAGGTTGCCTGATTGCACCTTTATAATTTTTTTCTTTTTTTTTTTTTGAGACGGAGTCTCGTTCTGTCGCCCAGGCTGAAGTGCAGTGGGCCTGGACCCCAAATCCTCCCTCTTTGGCTGGTGCTCGTCACCCAGAGCTGCCCTGGTGTTGAGCCACTCACAGGACAGGCCTCGGCGTTGCTTTGTGGAGACCTCCTCTCCCTCCCACTTGGGCAGGGAGGAGATGGAGGCCGAGAGGGGCAGGCAATAGGCTCTCCTGAGGCTGCAAGCAAGTTGGGGTGGGATGGAGGAAGAGAATTTGAGGAACAACCAGAGTGCATGGGGCTCTTTGAGCAGTTGAGGGAGGAGGACATTGCACCGATCCAGGTGCCTCAGGAAGCACTTGCATGCCTGGGCCTCCTTTTTTTTTTTTTTTTTTTTTACAGAGTCTCCCTCTGTTGCCTAGGCTGGAGTGCAGTGGTACAATCTCAGCTCACTGCAACCTCAGCCTCCCGGGTTCAAGTGATCCTGCTGTCTCAGCCTCCCAAGTACTGGGATTACTGGCAGGCGCCACCATGCCCAGCTATTTTTTGTATTTTTAGTAGAGGTAGGATTTCACCATGTTGGTCAGGATGGTCTCGAACCCCTGGTCTCGAACTCCTGACCTCAGGTGATCCACCTGTCTCGGTCTCCCAAAGTGCTGGGATTATAGGCGTGAGCCACCGCGCCCAGCCTGGGCCTCCTTTTATCTGGAGACTTGGGAGGCCAAGAAGGGAATGTTTGTTTTGCTGCCTCCAAGGTAGTAATGGTGTTTTACCCTTCAGTTTCAGCCAGACACTGGAAGAACTTTGCCCTGGTCCCCCTTTTAAGAGAGGCAAGTGCTCGAGATAGGCCCTCTGCTCAGCCTGAGGAAGTGCACCTGCGACAGTTTTCAGGGTCCCTGAAGCCAGAAGACGCTGAGGTCTTCAAGAGTCCTCCTGCTTCCGGAGAGAAGTGAGGACCTCACACAGACAGCACTGTTCACGCTGGGCCTTAGGAGACCCCGCTGCCACGGGGGGCTGCCAAGGGAACACCCGTGCTCTGTCAGCAGCCTGGCCTGGTCTGTGCCTGCCCAGCATGTTCCCAAATCTGCACCGGACAAGCTGTGGGAAGCGTTGGAAGCATGGGGAGTGATGTGCATCCAACTGTCCCGGTCCCAAGTGCATCTCCTAACAGGCTTTCGAGGTTTTACTCACTTTCCTAAACAGTGTGGACGGTCAGTCTCTACTGGGACATGTTATAGGCCCTTGTTTTCTTTGATTTTATTTTATTTTTTTTGAGACAGAGTTTCACTCTTCTTGCCCAGGCTGGAGCGCAGAGGCACAATCTTGGCTTACTACAACCTCCGCCTCCTGGATTCCAGTGATTCTTCTGCCTCAGCCTCCTGAGTAGCTGGGATTACAGGCACGCACCACCACACCTGGCTAATTTTTTGTATTTTTTTAAGTAGAGGCGGGGTTTCACCATGTTGGCCAGGCTGGTCTCGAACTCCTGACCTCAGGTGATCTGCCTGGCTTGGCCTCCCAAAGTGCTGGGATGACAGGTGTGAGCCACCATGCCCAGCCGTTTTTTGTTTTTGTTTTTGTTCTTTTTTTGAGACAGAGTCTCACTCTTGTTGCCCAGGCTAGAGTGCAGTGGTGTGATCTTGGCTCACTGCAACCTCTGCCTGATGGGTTCAAGCGATTCTCCTGCCTCAGCCTCCCGAGTAGCTGGAATTACAGGTGAGCACCACCACGCCCAGTTAATTTTTGTATTTTTAGTAGAGACGGGAGTTTTACCATGTTGTCCAGGCTGGTCTCGAACTCCTGACCTCAGGTGATCTGCCAGCCTTGGCCTCCCAAAGTGCTGGGATTACAGGCGTGAGCTGCTGCGCCCGGCCTCCTTTTATTTTACATTACTAGAAGCAAAAGTGAACAAAGCCCAGGAGAACAGCTTTGGGAAGAAAAACCTTCCTTTCATGGAAAACGCAGAAGCCCTTCCTCTCTGTATTGTGCTCGCTCTCCACGCTCACCTGCCGGGTGGTTTGGGGGTGTTGGTCTTTACTCCCCGGAGAAGGTGGGGGAGGCCGTCCCACTTCCAGTTCTGGCAGATTCAAGCTGTTGCAGGAGTGCCTTCTTCATCTTTCCTTACAATCAATCACAGTCCACAAAATATCAGCTCGATTGCTGTTCGGGTTAAAAGTACAGAACCACATCCCAAAGGTACTTGGTAAGAATGTTTGAAAGATCTTCCATTTGTAGGGACCCCAATCCTGCCTCCCCGCAATGGCACGTGCTTCCACTCCATCCATAGTGGCATCCTCAAATAAATATATATGTATACATATATATCGTGTCAAGTGTAAAGTTTGTGCCAGGTAATGGGCTGGCATAGCTAACTGGCTCTGTGCAGGCTGCTTATGGAAGCATGTGTGCACACATGGGGGTGTGTGTGTGGGTGTGTGCATGCATGCATGTTTGTATCTGTGTGTGTGTATGTGTGTGTGTATGTATCTGTGTGTGTGTGTATCTGTGTGTGTGTGTGTATCTGTATGTGTATGTGTGTATCTGTGTGTATGTGTATGTGTGTGTGTATGTGTGTCTGTGTGTGTATCTGTATGTGTATGTGTGTGTGTATGTGTGTCTGTGTGTGTATCTGTGTGTATGTGTGTGTGTGTGTCTGTGTGTGATGTATCTGTGTGTGTGTGTGTATGTATCTGTATGTGTGTATCTGTGTGTGTGTGTGTATCTGTATGTGTGTATGTGTGTATCTGTGTATGTGTGTGTGTGTATGTTTGTATGTGTGTGTATCTGTGTGTATGTGTATATGTGTATGTGTGTATCTGTGTGTGTGTATGTGTGTGTGTGTGTATCTGTATCTGTGTGTGTGTGTGTATGTGTGTGTGTATGTGTGTGTGTGTGTGTGCGCGCGCGCATTCCTATGGTTGCATTCCTGCTATAATGCAGAAATGAATAGTTGTGACAGAGACCAAATAGTTTGCAAAGCCTGAAATATAAAAAGCTTACCTAAAAGATAAAAAACGTACTATCTGCCCCTTTACAGAAGAGTTTGCTGACTCTTCCTTTACACAATAGAGCTTAAGAAACAGATACTCTGGAAGAGAGATCTGTTCCAGCCATGGGCAGGTTGTGTTAATATCTGCGGAGTGTAGAATGAGTTGTTTAGTTGTGGAATTATTGGGTGTTGGTTCATGAAAGGATGAACTTTGCCTGAGGCTGGGCTTGGGCTCTACCAGGAGAGGTGTTTTGGGAGAAAATACTGGGATCCCTCCTCCCTGTTCTCTAGCATCGTGTCTGCCTCCACATAGGAGGCCCCATGGAGGAGCTGAGGGCTAGTGCCCCCAGTGCCTGCGTGTGACCATGGCAAGTGAGCCTGGAGCCTGGAGGACGAAGGCCACCAGCTGGGTTGTGGAGAGTGCTTATGAAGGTGCTCCATGTGCATCTCCCTTTAAGTCTCCTAACAGCTCGTGAAGAAGTTATTATTAGTTCCGTTTTATAGATGAGAAAATCAAGGTTCCAACAGTGAGTAAGGTTGCACAGCCAGTAAACACATTGCCTGGATTTGACCCCAGGCAGTCTGACTTCAAAGCCTGGGTCTTAACTGCTGTGTCAGGCTGCCTGGCAGAGAATGTGCTGGGGCATGCCAGCCTATCCTGGGCCAGAGGGAGGTGGAAGGGCTTCTCGCTTCCTGCTGTGGGCCTGGGACTCCGTGTTTTACCTGTAGGCCTTTCTTAGGAAATGTGTGGGTGTCAGACAGCTGCAAACTTCTGTAAATTGGATCAGCTTTTTGTTTTGTTTTGGAGACAGAGTCTTGCTCTGTCGCCCAGGCTGGAGTGCAGTGGCGTGATCTCGGCTCGCTGCAACCTCTGCCTCCTGGGTTCAAGGGATTCCCCTGCCTCAGCTTCCTTAGTAGCTGGGATGACAAGCGCCTGCCACCACGCCTGGCTAATTTTTGTAGTTTTAGTAGAAATGGGGTTTCACCATGTTGGCGGGGCTGGTCTTGAACTCCTGACCTCAAGTGATCCATCTGCCTTGGCTTCCCAAAGTACTGGGATTACAGGTGTGAGCCACCATGCCCGGCCTGGATCAGCTTTTTTTTTTTTTTTTCTGAGACAGAGTCTCGCTCTGTCACCCAGGCTGGAGTGCAGTGGCGCGATCTCGGCTCATGGCAAGCTCCGCCTCCCGAGTTCACGCCATTCTCCTGCCTCAGACTCCCGAGTAGCTGGGACTACAGGCGCCCCCACCACGCCCAGCTAATTTTTTTTTGTATTTTTAGTAGAGACGGGGTTTCACCGTATTAGCCAGAATGGTCTCGATCTCCTGACCTCGTGATCCACCCGCCTCAGCCTCCCAAAGTGCTGGGATTACAGGTGTGAGCCACCGCGCCTGGCCCCCTGGATCAGCTTTTGAATTTACTTAGAGCTGGAAGGGATCCTGTGGTTGTACTTTTGCAAAACTAACGATCAAAATTTTTTGTTATTAGATTGGAGACCTGAGATTGTTTAAGGAAGGACATACCTGCAATTGGTGTGTTTTCTTTCTTTTTTAAAAAAATTAATAAGCTTTATTTTATTTTAATTTTATTTTTTTGAGACAGAGTCTTGCTCTCTTGCCCAGGTGGGCGAGTGCAGTGGTACGGTCATGGCTCAATGCAGCCTCAAACTCTTGAGCTCAAGCGATCCTCCTGCCTTAGCCTCCCGAGTAGCTGGGTCTACAAGCGTGAGCCACCATGCCTGGCTTTTTTTTCCCCCTGCAGAGATGGGGTCTTGCTATGTTGCTCTGGCTGGTCTTGAACTCCTGGCCTCAAGCAGTCCTCCTGCCTTGGCCCCACAAAGTACTGGTATTGCAGTGCCAGCCACAGGGCTTGGCCAGCTTTATTTATTTATTATTTATTTATTTAGAGATGGAGTCTCGCTCTGTTGCCCAGGCTGGAGTGCAGTGGCACGATCTCGGCTCACTGCAAGCTCCACCTCCCGGGTTCACACCATTCTCCTGCCTCAGCCTCCCAAGTAGCTGGGACTACAGGCGCCCACCACCACGTCTGGCTAATTTTTTGTATTTTTAGTAGAGATAGGGTTTCACCGTATTCACCAGGATGATCTCGATCTCCTGACCTCGTGATCCGCCTGCCTCAGCCTCCCAAAGTGCTGGGATTACAGGTGAGAGCCACGGCGCCCGGCCAGCCAGCTTTATTTTTTGAGCAGCTTTAGGTTCACAGCAAAATTGACACCAAAAAGATATAAGGAGTTCTCATACACCTGCTGTGCCCACAACCTCCCCAACTACTGACATCTTGCACCAGAGTGGTACATTGTTACAATCAGTGAATCGACACTGATACATCATTATCATCCAAAGTCCAGCTCACGCCTGTAATCCCAGTACTTTGGGAGGCCAAGGCGGGCGGCTCACCTGAGGTCAGGAGTTTGAGACCAGCCTGGCTAACATGGTGAAACCCCGTCTCTACTAAAAATACAAAAATTAGCCCGGCTTGGTGACGCACGTCTGTTACCCCAGCTACTTGGGAGGCTGAGGCAGGAGAATCGCTTGAACCCAGGAGGCGGAGGCTGCGGTGAGCTGAAGTCTTGTCTCTTCACTCCAGTCTGGGCAATAGAGTGACTCCGTCTCAAAAAAAGAAAAATAAAATAAAAGGAACCAAAATACAAAACACAAAGTCCACTGGGGTCACTCTTGGGGTTACGGATTCCATGGGTTTTGACAAATGCATGACCTGCGTTTAACATTATAGTATCAGACAGAGGAATTTTATTGCCCTAAAAATCCTCCATGCTCCACCTATTCATCGGTCCCTCTCTCCAGCTCCTGGCAACCACTGACCTTTTTTTTTCTTTTTTTTTTTTTTTGAGACGGAGTTCTGCTGCTCTGTCGCCCAGGCTGGAGTGCAGTGGTGCAATTATGGCTTACTGCAGTCTTGACCTCCTGGGCTCAAGGATCCTCCCACCTCAGCCTCCTGAGTAGCTGGGACTACAGGTGAGAGCCACCATGCCTGTCTCATTTTTGTATTTTTTGTAGAGATGGGCTTTCATCATGTTGCCCAGGCCAGGTCTTGAATTCCTGGCCTCAATCAATCTGCCTGCCTTGGCCTCCTCAAATGCTGGGATTACAGACGTGAGCCACCGTGCCTGGCCAACCACTGATCTTTTACTGCCTCCATGCTTCTGCCTCTCCCAGCATGTCATGTAGTTGGCATCATCGTAGCCTTTTCAGATTGATTTATTTTACTTGGTATTATCCATTAGAGTTTCCTCCATGTCTTTTCATGGCATGAGAGCTCATTTCTTTCATTGGAGGATAACATTCCATTCTCTTGGATGTACCACTCTTTTTTTTTTTTTGAGACAGAGTCTCGCTCTGTCTCCCAGGCTGGAGTGCCGTGGCACCATCTGGTATCACTTCAAGCTCCGCCTTCTGGGTTCGCTCCATTCCCCTGCCTCAGCCTCCTGAGTAGCTGGGACTACAGGCACCTGCCACCACGCCTGGCTAATTTTTTCTTTTTGTATTTTTAGTAGAGACAGGGTTTCACCGTGTTAGCCAGGATGGTTTCTATCTCCCGACCTCATGATCTGCCGTCCTCGGCCTCCCAAAGTGCTGGGATTACAGGCGTGAGCCACCGCACCTGGCTGAATGTATCACTCTTTATCCATTCACCTACTGAAGGACATTTTGGTTGCTTCCAAGTTTTGGCAATTATGAGTAAAGTTGCTATAAATGTCCATGGGCAATTTTTGTGTGGGCATACGTTTTCAGCTTCTTTGAGTAAACACCGAAGAGTGTGATTGCTGGATTGGATGCTAAGAGTATGTTTAGTTTTGTAAGAAACCACCAAAGAGTCTTTCAAAGTGGCAGCATCGTTTCACATTCCCACCAGTGATGACTGAGAGTTCCTGTGGCTCCACGTCCTCATCAGCATTTGGTGCTGTTCACATTTTGGATTTGGGCCATTCTAAAAAATATGTAGTGGTCATTTTATATTTTCTCTTTTTTCTGTTTCTCTGTTTAATTTAAAGTTAATAGCATTGACCAATACGTTGTATGCATTTACACTATAGCATGTTATATTTTTGTTTTGATCATATTCCTTTTCACTTTTCCATTCTTTTTCTTTTCTTTTCTTTTCTGAGACGGAGTCTCGCTGTGTTGCCCAGGCTGTGTGGTGGCACTGTCTTGGCTCACTGCAACCTCTGCCTCCTGGGTTCAAGCAATTCTCCTGCCTTAGCCTCCCGAATAGCTGGGACTACAGGTGTGCAGCACCACACCTGGCTAATTTTGAGTTTTCAGTAGAGATGGGGTTTCACCATGTTGGCCAGGCTGGTCTTGAACTCCTAGCCTCAGGTGACCCACCCACCTCAGCCTCCCAAAGTCCTGGGATTACAGGTGTGAGCCACTGCGCCCAGCCTCTGTTCTTTTTCTTTACTAATGCTCTCATAAAACAAAATGGTAAAAATGGGAATGAAACAAAAAAAAATGCTTTACATCATGCTATTGATTTATATATTTATGCATTTTAAAGTTGATTTTTGATGGACAAATGAAATTGTATGTATTAACAACATACGACATGATGTTTTGATACATGTATACAGTGTGGGATGGCCAAATCAGGCTGCCTCACACATACAGCACCTCACTCTTTGGTGTGATGAGAACACTTAGAACCGACTCTCTTGGTAACTGTCAAATCTCCTGCTATCTCTGTCTTCACGTCCTTCCCGCCGTCACCTGGAAGCAGGATGAGCCACAACCCAGAATCCACTGTGGGCAGCTGCTGAGCTCTCCTGGCTCAAGAACAGTGGTGGCTGCCAGGACCCTCTCCCGGCCATCGTCCGGGTCAGCCTGCTCGGGCGGGAGGCTGGTTTTGGAGGTCTACCTGGCTCCCTCTCTCCTTCCTCACTGCACCAAGTAGGGCATTTCCTAGAGTGTGTGAGGGGGCCGGCCCCTCCTTGCTTGCCCCTGCCCTACAGAGACCCCCTCTGCCTTCTCCCCTGTGCGGGTGGAACTTGTGGGCTTGTTGCTTGGGCTTCGTGTCTGCAGGGCTTGGGAGTTTTGGGAGGCAGAGGGGGCCTGTTCAGTGATGCCTCGTGTGTCCTCTGTGGGGTGCTTTACAGAGGCAGAGGACGGCCCTGCATCATGCAGATAGACGCTGCTGGCTAAGGCTTCCACTCTGAGCTCAGTCTGGCAGGCTGGGCACCCATGGGCACCTCGGGGCTGTCTGAAAGTCAGACCTCGGGGGAGCGGAGTTGGGGCAGGAATATCCGGAGGCTGCCCTCTCCCTCTCCCCGCCTGCCTCCCACCCCAGGCCCTGGCCCCATCGCCCCTGGTTGTGCCAATTGGGAAGTTTCCTTCTCGGGACTGTCGCCTCTCCAGGCTCTGTGTGTTCCATCCACTGCCAGAGAAGGATGTGTGATCACAATGAAAGGTGGGCACAGCGTGGCTTATGGCTGCCACCAAGAGTGAGGAGTTGGACACTGTTGGGGGGCAGCTCCTTCATCCTTCCAGACTCCCAGGCATTGGGGTGGCTGGGAATGGGCACTAAAGGTCGCTGTGAGCTGGCCAAGACAGGGCGGGCCGTGCTAGTTGGGCAGCGCCTGCAGAGTGAGACTCATGGCTGCACACTCCCGTGGCTGCTGTGTGGACCCCAAACACAGGACAGAAACCCCCCCAGGGGCCTGAACCCTGGCAAGGCTCAGCCGGGGCTAGACAGGCAGGGGCACGGCTGTGGTGTGGGGTGCTGACTCAGCCCAGTGGGTCCATTCCTTTCCGTCATATTGGTGACAGCATCCACACCAGGCCACGGGCCATGAGCCCTCTGAGGCTGGGCCAACAGCCCTGTGGGACTAAGGAGTCAGGGCTGCCCCAGCGGCCTGGAGTCACTCAGTGGGCTGCAGCCTGGCTTTGTGGCCCCGTCTCTGCTCAGCCCTCTGGGTCTGTGTGTCACCCAAGCCTCTCACCGCTCCTTGAGCATGCCGTGGTCCTGGCCTCTGAGCCTCTGTGGGCATGACTTTCTCTTGTGGCTTCCTCCCTCCTTCCAAGTCCAGGCAGATGCGCCCTCTTTCCCAAACCCATCCCCTACACCCCGTCAGAGGGACTTCCTCCCACCTTGGGGGTCTCCCCCATTTTGTCCTGATGCCCCGCCTGGTGGGTCATGGTTCCTGCCTAAGCCTGTGTCCCTGTGGCCCACGCGTTCCTCGAGGGTGAACACGGCCTTCTCCAGTTCTGAATCCCTCATCGTCCACCTGCTTCCCTGCTACGGCCTCTCCCATGGGCTCTCACCAGGTGCTGGGTTAAATGGGGTTGAATACAGACCACCTAAGGGGCCGAAGCCACTGCTTCCGTGTGTTTAGGGCGGGATTGGGATGGGCTCGGGCTTCCTAAGTAGTGACTGTGACTCCACTGGGTGACCTGGCTCCTGCTGCCTCTCATAGCAGAGTGGGGGTCCCCTTCTTCCTTGCTGGGCACAGGGCACACTTGTGGGTGGGAGACAGGGGCCTTTTTCACCAGCTCCCACCTGCCCTCTGCGAAAAGCTGTGAACATGGAAGCACCGACATTTGACAGCAGCCTCCTCCCTGGACGTCGGAGCCGCCAGAGGCAAGCCGGGAGGGCGCGGGGCTGGGTTGGGAGACGGCGAGTGAGCAAGTGGCGGGAGGCTGTGCTGAACCCCAGGTCGGGCTTTACCGGTGGTTTCAGGCACAGTTGTGAGATTTTTTTTTTTTTTTTTTTTTTGAGACGGAGTCTTGCTCTGTCGCCCAGGCTGGAGTGCAGTGGCCGGATCTCAGCTCACTGCAAGCTCCGCCTCCCGGGTTCCCACCATTCTCCTGCCTCAGCCTCCCGAGTAGCTGGGACTACAGGCGCCGCCACCACGCCCGGCTAGTTTTTTGTATTTTTAGTAGAGACGGGGTTTCACCGTGTTAGCCAGGATGGTCTCGATCTCCTGACCTCGTGATCCGCCCGTCTCGGCCTCCCAAAGTGCTGGGATTACAGGCTTGAGCCACCGCACCCGGCCCCTAGTCGTGAGATTTCAAATTGTGAGTGGGAACTTCAGGACCCCCTGACTTCCACGGCAGAAGCGGTCTCCCGCTTCGCCCACACCTGCAAGTCTGGTCTGCCCCTCACCGGCCACGGGTCCTGCTCTCCCATGGCCTAGAAGCCTCACTTGCCTCCTGCCTCCTCCCCAGGCCAGGCAGGTTGTGATGATGAAGGAGTGAGAGGTTCACAGCTGGGGATTTCCCTGCCCATCAGGCGCCAGCTCCAGCCTCGTCAGCAGAGACTTTCTGCTCTGTCCCAGCCGTGTCTTGTCCGCATCTCGCCCTGAGGAGCAGGCGAGGGATGCGAGGCACACAGGGCTGTCCTGACCTCGCTCCGCCCACTTCACAGCGGCAGCCTGAGCCAGGAGAGAGGGCAGCGATTCCTCCCACGATGCCCTGGCCTTGGAGAAAGGCAGCCCGGGCAGTTGCTGGGAGAATACATGGAGATGACAAAAGCAATCACAACTGAGAGCTGACATTGTTTATTGAGTGCTTGCCGTGCCCTGGGCCTTGTTCTGGCCCTTTCTGCTGGCACTTGTGGAAGCCTCACGATAACCTTGCCAAGTGGGTTTATGAAGCATGTTTCACAGATGAGGAGTCTGAGGCTCGGAGAAATGACCTGCTAGGCTCATTCAGCCGGGAAGGGGTGAGGCTGACGCTAAGGGCTATGATGTGTGACTGTTGGTGGGAAGTATTCAATGGGGAATTTTGTCCCCGAGAGACCTGATCCCAGGAACCAACGTTTGAGAACAAGTGCCAAGTCTTGGGGCTGGCAGCGCTGAGGTCAACCAGGCCAGGCCTGGGCTGTGCTGTTCCCTCCCGGGGACAGAGCAGAGCACTTGGCCCTTCACTAAGCCCTCCCGCTTCTGTGCTCTCTTTGGCTCTTCACGGCAGCCTTGGAAAATAGGAGTTAAGATTCCCATTTCCTAGTTGGGAAAACTGAGGCCTGAGATGGGAAGTCCCTGCCCAGCATGGAATGCCAGAGAGGGAGGAGTTGACCCATAACTTCGACCTTGGCACCTGCAGCCTCCCCTGCCCTTTCCCCGGTGGGGGTGAGGCTGCTGTGTGGGTGTGGGGGTGACTCACACGGGCCACGTGGGCGGGCGGGCGGGCAATGCAGCTGTGGCTGGTGGGCGTGGCCTGCCTGGCGCCGAGGGCAGGTGGCCCAGCCAGTTCTGCCTCTGATGCCTCATTCCAACCATCCCTCTGCCTGCAATGAGAGCTTTCCACCGCCTCAGCCACCGTCCCACCCAGGGGCCTTGGGCCCCAGACCTGCGGTGATCTCAGAGCAAGGGTTGCCACGACCACCCAGAACCAGGTGAGTCTTCCCTGCACAAGGCAGCTGGTCATCTCCAAGGTCCCTGGGGAGCCCGGAGCGTGGCCCTCAGAGGTCCTCTGGGCCATGTCTGCCCTTGGCCAATAGGCCTTGGGAGGAGGGCTGGAAGGAGCTTGGGCCCCAGCGAGGAAAGCAAGGCCGTGCGCTCTTGGCTGGAGGGACGTGTGAGAACACAGGTCCTTACAGACTCAGGAACATTTCCCTGAGGTTTGGGAATCCTGGGAAGGGACATCTCAATCTCACCACTGCTGAGGGGCAGAGGAGAGGCTCCTGCCTCCCCAGGCTGGCCCGGGGAGGCGGCTTTCTGGGGCAGGAGTGTGATGGGAGTTCAGGATGGGAGGCGGTGGCCCCACCGCGGGAGAGGGATGGGGCCCAGGCATCTCACAGGTGCTGAGTTAGCAGCTGTGGCTCCGCGGCCTGGTCTGTCGCCCAGGAAAGACCATTTCAATCAGTGTCAGGGATTGGGAGAGAGAGGGAGGGCCAGGGCAACAAGACAGTCTAGCAGGTGAGAACGTGGGGTTTATGGGGTGACTCAGGGAGCTAATGATAGCTGCTGCGGCCCTAGTCTGGAGTTCCCTGAGCCTCTCCTGCCCCAGAGGCCCACGGCAGGCCACATTCTCAGGCCCAGGGAAGGCAGAGAGCAACCAGCTCTCGGGGCCACAGAGTCCTTGGGGACCATTCAGCCCACTTCTCAGAAAGGAAAACAGAGGCCCTGGGAGGGGTGAGACGCGCCCTTCATCTGTCTCCTTCATGCTCGGTGCCTCCCAGCCTTTTAGTTCACCAAAGGCCACGTGTGGATGGGGAAAGCCAAAAAGGCTGCCCGTCCTCATCACGCCGTGACTGGGCATGGGAAGGCCGGGAACCCAGGAGTCCCTCTCGGGGGGCTGCTCCACCTGCCTGGCCTCAAGGTTCCTACGCTCCGGGGCCAAAGCTGTCCCTCGCTGATGCCTCGCCAGTCCTGAGCCTGCTCCCTTTGAGTTGGAGGGCGGGGGACTCTCTCCAGCCTGATGACATCCGGTTCCGGAAACTTCCTCCAGGAAGCTTTCCTGTTGGGGTAGTATCACCAGTGGCCCCAGCTCCACCCCACCCAGCTGGGTTCTTCTTACAGAAATCCATCTTCCTGCCCCCACCTATGTGCCTCTGGGTGAGTCCCTTGAGGGTGACTCAAGCTGAGAGTGGCACCCCCTGACTGCACAGTCACCACCTGTCCACACAACCCTTTCCCAGCCCATGTCCTCCCTCTGTGGCCAGCTGGCCTCCTTCCCCATCCCTATGGCCCCTGCAGCAGCCTCCTCCTGGCCCCTGGCTTCTGGTGTCCCCCACCCCGCAACGCAGCACCCAACTCCCAGCTGCCCCCGGGGGTCAGCCATAGCTCTTTATGTTTAATAAAAAAACTTTATTTAGGCCGGGCGCGGTGGCTCAAGCCTGTAATCCCAGCACTTTGGGAGGCCGAGACGGGCGGATCACGAGGTCAGGAGATCGAGACCATCCTGGCTAACACGGTGAAACCCCGTCTCTACTAAAAAATACAAAAAACTAGCCGGGCG
>NW_016826783.1:307562-311485 GCF_001698545.2 Rhinopithecus bieti | reverse complement strand
AAAAAAA
Organism: Rhinopithecus bieti; assembly: GCF_001698545.2. Taxonomy (NCBI): domain Eukaryota; kingdom Metazoa; phylum Chordata; class Mammalia; order Primates; family Cercopithecidae; genus Rhinopithecus; species Rhinopithecus bieti. Next base: position 311,478 of record NW_016826783.1, on the reverse strand, counting down.
AAAAAAAAAAAAAAAAAAAAAAAAAAAAAAAAACTTTATTTATTTTTTATTCATTTTTTTGAGACGGAGTCTCGCTCTGTTGCCCAGGCTGGAGTGCAGTGGCACAATCTCGGCTCACTGCAACCTCCGCCTCCTGGGTTCAAGCGATTCTCCTGCCTCAGCCTCCTGAGTATCTGGGCCTACAGGTGTGCACCACCATGCCCGGCTAATTTTTTGTGTTTTAGTAGAGATAGAGTTTCACCATGTTGCCCAGGTTGGTCTTGAGCTCCTAAGCTCAGGCAATCTGCCCACCTTGGCCTCCCAAAGTGCTGGGATTAGAGGTGTGAGCCACCGTGCCCGGCAAAAGCCACAGCTCTTATGCAGTGTGCAAGGACTTCACAGGGCCCAGCCTGCCCACACGGCTTCCGTTGCCAGGGTCCCCGTGAGCTCCCCAGGTTCTCTGGCCACAGCAGCTCCCGCCACTCCTGCTATTCCTGACCCTCCTAGGCCGTGCCCTCTGCCCGGCTTGTCCTTCCTCCACACAGCAGCCTGTACAGTCTGTCCTGGTCTTGTTGGAAGATGTATCAGTCCCCCTTCCCCAATCCCCACACCCCTTGGGGCTCAGCACCGTGCCCAGCCCACTCTGAGCATCAGTAAAGCAGGTCTGGACAGGGGGTTGGCCTCCTCCGCCTGGGGTAAGGGGACTCAGCTGCTCCCTGTAGTTGGGAGGGGAGTCTAATGGACGGGCAGCCATAAGCGGGTTACACGCAGCTTTGGGAGGGCAGGGGAGATGATCGGTGTGTTGGCTGCAGAGACCACCTGGACACTGAGGAATCCAAAACACCCGAGGAGCGTGAGGATGTGTTACTAAGAGCATAACATCTAGAGCAAAGGAGGTGATAATCTTGCTCTGCGGAGGTCAGAACTGTTTGAGAGCTGCTCATCATGAAATCGGAGAGGGGCCTCGAGAAAACAGCTGGTGCCCAGGAGTCTGCCTGGGGACTGGTCAGCTGAGATGGTGTCGTGAGAGAGGATCGGGGCATGGTGGTCTCTACTGGGACACCTTCCTGGGCTCTCCTAGGACCATAGCATCAGGGGTGCTAGAGCAGGCAGCTGGGGAAGCTTTGGGGACAGCTTCTCTATCCTTGAAGAAGGGTTGGTGACCTGGGAAGGGAGGAGTGAGCTTCCTGTCCCAGGGAGTGTGAACGGGAGCTGGATACAGCCACACGGGGATCCTAAACTCCCTGAAGCTCCCCCGTCCCCTCGGCCTGAGCATCTGCCCTGTGGTTGTATTCCAGCCATGAACGCCCACCCCAAGGAGACAGTGCCTCTCATGGGCAAGAGAGTTGCCGCCCCCAGTGGGAACCCTACCGTCCTGCCAGAGAAGAGGGCGGCGGAGATCACCCCCACAAAGAAGAGGTGGGTCCGGAGGGCTCGGGACTGGGACCGCGGCACTGTGAGGGGCATGAGCGGGGGTCCTGGCAACCCCCAGGAAGCCCTTGCCTTGGGGAGACCTGAGACTCTCAGTCTCTCCTGGGGTGACCCGGTGCCTGGCAAGGTATGACTAGGGGATGGTGCTGGGGGGAGCAGAGCACACTCAGGGGTCTGAGCTGCGGTGGTCAGTGTGACTGGCACAATTAGGGAAGCCTCCTTGGAGGGATCAGGGGGTGCTGAGGCAGGAGCGGTCAGGAGGACTCCTGAGGGAGGTGAGGGATGGCTGCAGCCATCCTTGAGATGAGGAGCAGAATGCTGGGTGGAAGTTCCAGGTGACCTGGACCCTCTGCTGGGCACATTTTCCGCACACACCAACAGCTTTCCACCCACCGTGCGCCCAGCCGGGTTATTCAAGCTCTTGAACTCCACCTTTGGAATGGGGACACCGGCAATGGCACCAACGATAGGATGACGGTTAATTGGGATCAAGTCAGCAACGTGTTCAGTGTGGCACCTGGCACGCGGTCAGAGCTCAGCACGTGCTGGCATTGAGAGTGTTCTGTGACCCTCACCATCATCATTGTCCCCATCCCTCCACGGGGTCCCTGGGAACTGGACAGGGCTGGAATGATCAGCTTTACTTCTTGGCTGGGGACATGGAGGAGGCCTGGAGCAGAGAAAGGGCCTCTCTAGGGTCACCCGTCCCGCCCCTCTGCTGCCTCCATTGTAGATTCTGCACCCCCAGCTGATTCGGTGCCTCTCAAGCTGTCCCCCCAGCCCACTTCATCTGTGCGTCCCTCGAACCCGGGGTGGGCCTGCCTCCTCTGCCTGTATCCCAGGCCCACTTTGGGCCAGGGTTGAGCTTGCTGCTTCCCCTCTGTTAGTTGGAGCTATAATCACTGAGGTGTCCTGTGTACCAGCCCCAGGGTTGGGCTCAGGATAACGAGCTTGGGACATGGAGAGAAAAATGGCCACGCCTGCTCACAGTCTGGTGAAAGGGGAGTCGAGGAGAGAGTGGGAAGCCACCAGAGAGAGGTGAATTAGCCCCGTGGGGCCTGAAGAGTGGCAGGTTATTCTGATCCTGTAGGCAGTCTCAGGGGACTTCCTGGAGGAGGTGGTGCTAGAGAAGATGTGGAGAGGAAGGAAAAGTACATCTGGGGCAGAGAGACATAGGAGCAGTGGCTCAGGGTGGGGGCACCGAGGTGAGGAGTCTGGTGTAGCTGAAACGCTGGGCGGTAGAGGAGTCTTTGGGGAGATGAGTCCCCTTGACTTCCTTGGCGGTCAGTCAAGGAAATTGGACAATCCTGAGGGCAGTGGGGAGCCATGGAAGGATTTTTTGTGGGAGGGAGGGCATGGTGAGATGTGCCTTTTGGAGAGGTGACTGTGGGGGATCTGCGTGGATGATGGATTGGAGGAGAGGCTGACGGCAGGGAGACCATGAGGAGGCCTTTGGGAAGCCCAGGTGATAGGTGGTGATGTGTGAGCCTGGGTGGTCAGGGATAAAGAGGAGGGGACAGCACAGAGGGGTGTCAGTATGGTAGGGTCTGCAGGACCAGGCATGGGAGGTAAGGGAGAAGGAGGAATCCCGGTGGGAGGGCCTGGAGGGATGGTGGGGTCGTCTCTGACATGGTGCACCACAGGAGAAGATCCAGGTCAGGAGGAATGAGCCAAATTCAGTTGTGAAATGTTGGGTAAGAGGTGCCTGAGGGACACCCAGGTGGAGGCCCCATCTTGGAATGCAAGAGGGAAAACTGGTGGAAGTGGAGCCAGACAGGTGTTGTGTGGGGCCAAGGGGGCAGCCTGGGTCTGGGTGGACTTGTCCAGGGAAGGGCCGAGACATCCCTGAGCTAAGCGGGCAAGGACCACCTCCCTGGCTGTCCTCTCACTTCCCCGCCGTTCTCACTTTTCCAGGGGAGGTTTGGACCTTGGGAAAAAATTGGGGACAGAGTTTTGGGAGAATCCCAGGTTCTTTCCTCAGCAGGACCCGTCAAGCCACCTGCTCTGAGCCCATCCCCCCATTCATAGACTTAGCTCCAGGCTTAGTTCTGCAAAGCCTCCTCAGCCCAACCAAGGGCTGAGCTTGATGTGCCTCCTGAATTGGTGTCCACCCCTCTGTCCCAAAGGCTCTCTGAGGACCCTCATGTGAAGGTTTGGGCATCCCTCTTAGAACTGAGTAGGGGACTTGGGCCTAGAGAGAAACAGAAAATATAAGAATAGGCTGGGCGCAGTGGCTCAAGCCTGTAATCCCAGCACTTTGGGAGGCCAAGATGGGTGGATCGCAAGGTGAGGAGATCAAGACTATCCTGGCTAACACGGTGAAACCCTGTCTCTACTAAAAAATACAAAAAACTAGCCGGGCGTGGTGGCAGGTGCCTATAGTCCCAGTTACTTGGGAGGCTGAGGCAGGAGAATGGCATAAACCCGGGAGGCGGAGCTTGCAGTGAGCTGAGATCCGGCCACTGCACTCCAGCCTGGGCGACAGAGTGAGACTCTGTCTCAAAAA
>NW_016826783.1:300643-305196 GCF_001698545.2 Rhinopithecus bieti | reverse complement strand
AAAAAAAAAAAAAAAAAAAAAAAAAAAAGAGCAGGCAGGAAAATGAGCTGGTGAGCAAGCAGCTGGGTGGCCCAGCACAGCCCTTGGCATGCATGAGGACACTATGGAGCGATGAGGAAATGCTTCTTCCTTTCCCTCGGGTTCTCAGCCTCAGGTCTGGAGTGGATACATACTCTTGTGATATGGCTTTCTGGACCATCTTTGGGTCCCTGTGGACTCTGGGAGAAGGCCTTGAGTAGGTAGGGAGGTGGGGCAGAGACAAAGGACTGCTCCTCATCTTCTTGTGAGAGATTCGGAAGGGGATGAGGCTTAGGAGAGGTAAACGCTTTAAGCACCTGAGAGCACAGTGGAAGTCACCTGAAGGATGCAACCTCCCAACATTTTGGTTTAAGGTTATGTAGGTTTATTTGCTTATTGGTCCTGTCTACCTATCCTACCCTCCCAATTACTTATTATCCATCCATCCATCTATCATTTATTCACCCATCCATCATCTGTTCATCCATCCATCCATCCATCCATCCATCATCCATCCACTCATCTACCCATCATCCATCCATCATCCATCCATCCACATATCATCTGTCCATCCATCCATCATCCATCCACTCATCTACCCATCCCATCATCCATCCATCCATTCATCATCCATCCACTCATCTACCCATCCCATCATCCATCCATCCATCCATCCATCCATCCATCCATCCATCCATCATTTATTCACCCATCAATCATCTATCCATCCATCCATCCATCTGTCATCCACCCATCCCTCATTCTATCATCTCTCCATTATTCATTCATCCATTTACCTGGGCATCTATACAACCAACCATCCTTCCTTCCACTCATTTGTCTTTCACTCATTATCTATCTTCCCACTCACTCACCGATGAAGACTTCTGAGCATTAGGACCAGTGTTGGGAATCAAGGATAATTCAACTGTAGTCTCTGCCATTGAGGAATGTACAGCTGTAGGATGGTGTATTGTCCAGAGTGTGGAAAATCGTGTCCTCACTGTACTATTTCTTGGTCAGTTCTGACCAACTCACTGGAACAGCAGCTCTGGAAGGGACGGAAATTTTGTCCACTTGTTCACTACTGTATCCCCAGCTGCAGAAACGGTGCCTGGCACGTTGTAGATGCTCAATAAATATTTGTGGAGTAAATGCACCACTGAGGAATGCAGACAGGTAGGGTGATGGGGAGCAGGGGAGGGAGTGGACCGACAGTCTTGGGGAAAAAGCTGTGGGTGTAGGGCTTGGAGCTCCGTCTGGAGATAATTTGGCAAATCTCAACCAGGACGTTTTGGGGCTGAACCACCAGCAAATGTGTTTGGAGTTTCTGGGTCAGGCTGCTGTCACAGAGTGACTACTGCAGGGCGAAAGTTCTGGGGCGCTGCAGGGCTGCAGGGAAGTGGCAATCAGACTGATTGACCTCCGATGTCCACTTCAGCTGGACATTCCGTAAGAGGACGACCCCAGAACTGCCCTGGCTCCAGGTTCCAGGCCTTAGCAATCATCTGGCCCAACCATCATCCATTCAGGTGAAGATGGCTGGCCCAGAGAGGGCAAGTGACCATCTGGGGTCACACAGGAGGGAGAGGCAGAGCTGGATTAGAACCCAGGCTTTAGTTCCCAGGCAAGGGTTTAACTCCTCTGTTCATCTTTCCTTTTGGAAGAAGAGTTTGACTGGTAGCTCAGGTCAGAAGGTTCCTTTTGGTGGGCAGGAGACTGGCAGGTGAGGCAGGTGAGACTGGCAGCCAGTACTGCCCTCCACCCCACGTAGCCCCATTTCTGGATTAGTGCTGAGCCTTTCAGGCTTCTCTGTGGCTGGAGGAAAGGGCAGGGTTTCCTTGGGCAAGCCCGGGGTCTCTGCTGCTTGCCTCATCCTAGAAAGTGGCTGTGCCAAGCAACCTCCCTTTGGGGCCAATCCCTGGAGCTAGTTTAGCTGGAAGAAGGCTCAGATTGCTAAGGCGAGAGCAAAGAAGCGCAGATTGTGGTATGGACTGTGAGCCTGGACATAGGGAAGCAGGTTCTTTGACCAACTTGGCTTTTACCCTGGGGGGTGACCATGGATGAGCTGCTTCTCCATACTGAGCCTCAGTTCTCTTGTCTGCAGAATGGGGCCACAGTCCCTTCCCTGCTACCCTCCCTCCTGAATCTGACACGGCTGAGACTGCCCTTTGGGAGCTCTTCTGTAGTCTTGTGAGGAAGGAAGGGCTATGTTGGTACTTCTGGACCTGAGAACGAAGGAGGCAGCAAAGGTGCTTAGGAGCCCCGTGTGCCTGGAGAGGCCCTGCTGGTCAGGAGGCCACAGTCCCTGGCCAGGACACAGAGGCTGTAGTTGTCCTGTAGCAGCTGCAGGGCAGGAGTGTTGCTGCCACCGAGATCGCCCTCAGCCTGATCCTCACGGTCTGGGTTGTCGTCAGCCGGAAGGCTCTTCTCTGTGCGTGTGATTGTGTTTCCAAGGACATGGGTGCCTGAGTTTGTGGGTGTGTCTGAAGGTGGAACTGGGCTGTGTCTGGCTGGGAGTCACATCTTGGGTGTATGTCTTTCTTCTCATAGGCCAGTCTCTCTCCTTCTCTGGGGCTCAGCCAGGCCACAGGGCCCTGGGCCTCTGTCTGTCTTCTCCCAGCCCAAGGAGAAAGCTGCCTTTACCCCACCCCTCCCCTCCACTGCTCCCCTCCACTGCCTGAGATAGTTTCCTGGGTTTTCCTTCTCCACAGGGAATTCCCAGCCCTGTCCTCTGACCCCTCAAGTCCTCCCTGCTCTAGATCAGCCTTTTTTTTTTTTTCTAGAGGAATCTCCCTCTGTCACCCAGCCTGGAGTGCAATGGCACGATCTTGGCTCACTGCAACCTCCACCTCCTGGGTTCAAGAGATTCTCCTGCCTCAGCCTCCCACGTCGATGGGATTACAGGCGCCTGCCACCACGCCTGGCTGCTTTTTGTATTTTTAGTAGAAATGGGGTTTCACCACATTGGCCAGGCTGGTCTCGAGCTCTGGACCTCAAGTGATCCTCCAGCCTCCGCCTCTCAAAGTGCTGGGATTACAGACTCAAGCCACCGCGCCCAGCCTAGATCAGCCATTTTCAGCCCGTTTTCTGCTGTGACAAACAGCACAAGTGCTGATCAACGGGGGCAAGTATAACTCTGGCCATCTCCCTCTCCCTCAAGAGCCAGGAAGGCCCACATAGATCTCAGAGTCTAGGGACTGCCCCTCAGAAGGGGTCTGACTTCAGACCTGAGGCCTGGGGGCGGGTAGGTGGTGACGGGAAAACCTAGCTCCCAGTACCATCTTCCCCATCCTTGAGGTGTCCTTTGTACCTGGAGGTGGCTGCAGGCAGGGCAACCTGGCTCAAGTGTTAGACCCCCCTCTGTAGAGACTCAGGTTCATCCACCCAGTATTTCTAGCAAGGAGAGTCATCCAGACTCAGTTTTTTTCTTTTTTTTTTTTTGAGAAGGAGTCCCGCTCTGTCACCCAGGCAGTAGCACGATCTTGGCTCACTGCAACCTCTGCCTCCCGGGTTCAAGCAATTCTCCTGCCTCAGCCTCCCGAGTAGCTGGGATTACAGACGCGCACCACCACACTCAGCTAATTTTTGTATGTTTAGTAGACACAGGATTTCGCCACGTTGGCCAGGCTGGTCTCAAACTCCTGACCTCAACTGATCTGCCCACTTCGACCTCCCAAAGTGCTGGGATTACAGGCATGAGCCACCACATCTGGCCCAGCCCAGCTTTGAATCTGGACTTTGCTACCTATCTCCTGTGTGACCTTCATCTACAGATAGAAGTCACATGTCTCCACGGGAGGCTTTCCTCACCTTGACGTTGTAAATTAGCCGCTAATTGACACTACAGGACAAGAGACTAGAAATTGTCCTCCCTCACCCGCCCCCACTGAGACAAATGCATATCTGACTGCTTCCCCTATGCATCTATGAGTCTTTTTTTTTTTTTTTTTTTTTTAATGAGATGGAGTCTTGCTCTGTCACCAAGGCTGGAGTGGAATGGCACGATCTTGGCTCACTGCAACCTCCACCTCCCAGGTTCAAGTGATTCTCCTGCCTCAGCCTCCCGAGTAGCTGGGATTATAGGCACGCGCCACCACACCCGGCTAATTTTGTATTTTAGTAGAGACAGGGTTTCTCCATATTGGTCAGGCTGGTCTCGAACTCCCGACCTCAGGTGATCTGCCCGCCTTGGCCTCCCAAAGTGCTGGGATGACAAGCGTGAGCCACCGCGCGTCTATGTTTATCTTTTGTTAAGTGCAGATTTACTGAGTGCAAGATGAATCCATAATGGACTGTTTCCTCTACCTGCCCCTTTTCACATGCAACACATGTGCTCAGCAAACAGAATCGAAGCCTCACAAGAACATGGCCCTATGCTCCCTGTTTCCTTCCTTCCTTCCTTCTTTCCTTCCTTCCTTCCTTCCTCCCTTCCTTCCTTTCTTTCCTTCCTTCCTTCCTTCCTTCTTTCTTTCCTTCCTTCCTTCCTTCCTCCCTTCCTTCCTTCCTTCTTTCCTTCCTTCCTTCCTTCCTTC
>NW_016826783.1:286851-299121 GCF_001698545.2 Rhinopithecus bieti | reverse complement strand
TTGTTCAAGCTATTCTCCTGCCTCAGCCTCCCCAGTAGCTGGGATTACAGGCGCCTGCCACCACACCTGGCTAATTTCTGTTTCCTTCCTTCCTTCCTTCCTTCCTTCCTTCCTCCCTCCCTCCCTCCCTCCCTCCCTCCCTTCCTTCCTTCCTTCTTTCCTTTTTTCTTTTTTCTTTTTTTTGAGACAGAGTCCTGCTCTGTCACACAGGCTGGAGTGCAGTGGCGTGATCTCGGCTCACTGCCACCTACGCCTCCCGGGTGCAAGCGATTCTCCTGTCTCAGCCTCCAGAGTAGCTGGGATTACAGGTATGTGCCACCATACCTGGCTACTATTTTTTTTTTTTTTTTTCATTTTAAGTAGAAACGGGGTTTCACCATGTTGGCCAGGCTGGTCTCCAACTCCTGACCACAGGTGATCTGCCCGCCTCAAGCCTCCCAAGCTGCTGGGATTATAGCCCCTGCACCCGGCCTGCTCCCTCTTTTTTTTTTTTTTTTTCTTTCCTCCTTCCTCTCCTGCCCACTTTTTGCCTTTAAATATTGAGGCCCTCAAAATCCTGTTCAGAGGAGAAAGTGTGGGCCACAGATCCTGCTGGGGCTTGTGTGTCTTTTTCCTGGGTGTGTCCTCAACCTTGGCAAAATAAACCTCTACATCAACCGGGCTCGCCTCAGTCCTTTTCTTCGGTTGTTCACACTTGACTGGCAGCTTCCTGAAGACCATCTGTGAAATGTAGGTGATAATGACAGTGACCATCTCCGAGGGCTCCCAGGAGGGCTGGGCAAGGCCATTTGGGCTCAGAGCTGGCCAGGGTGTGTGCTCAGCATGGGGGCACCCTCTGTGGCCGGGAGGCAGGACACAGGCAGACAGGCTCTGCCTGGCTCGGCCCTGACGAATTTCCTCCATGTTCCCTCAGTGCACACTTCTTCCTGGAGATAGAAGGGTTTGACCCCAACCCTACGGTTGCCAAGACCTCTCCCCCTGTCTTCTCCAAGCCCATGGATTCCAACATCCGGCAGTGGTGAGTATGGACCCCAGCCCAACCCCCTGCCCTGGGCCCAGCCCTCAGCTCCAGAATGTGGCCAGTGACTTGCCCTGGGTCACGGGGCCAGGTCTCGCTGTGGCATGCTCCCACTGTCTATTATAAAACTTTATTATTATTGTTATTTATTTATTTGAGACAGAATGTCATTCTGTTGCCCACACTGGAGTGCAGTCGCCTAATCTCAGCTCACTGCAGCCTCTACCTCCCGGGTTTAAGTGATTCTCCTGCCTCAGTCTCCCAAGTAGCTGGGATTACAGGCACATGCCACCACGCCTGGCTAGTTTTTGTATTTTTAGTAGAGATGATTTAGTAGAGACAGTTTAGTTTCACCATGTTGGCCAGGCTGGTCTTGAACTCGCGACCTCAAGTAATCCACCTGCCTCGGCCTCCCAAAGTGCTGGGATTACATGCATGAGCTACCTCATCTGGCCCATTTTAAAACTTTAAAACCCTCTCTGTTCCCTCCGCCAACACCTCCAGCATCTCTGGCAACTGTGATGACATGGACTCCCCCCAGTCTCCTCAGGATGATGCGACAGAGACCCCATCCAATCCCAACAGCCCCGGGTAAGTCTGCCCCTCTCCCTCCTCCCACTGTGCCCACTCAGGCTGGGGGTGCCAGAGAGGCAGGATCCGGGGCCCTGCAGGAAAGAGAAAGAATCCACCATTCCTGGGGGTTGGGACAAGTGGAGTCATGGGTCCATGGCAGGTAGGACGTTCTGGGGGAAGGAGTGGAATATTGAATTTTATAAAATCCATTCATTATGAAACATTCAAACAGCAGGATGCAGTGGAACAAGAACTGTAGCACGATACTGTTTATGTGAACTAAAAATACATGGCCAGGTGCGGTGGCTCACGCCTGTCATCCCAGCACTTTGGGAGGCCGAGGCGGGCAGATCATGAGGTCAGGAGTTCAAGACCAGCCTGACCAACATGGTGAAACCCTGTCTCTACTAAAAATACAAAAATTAGCCAGGCGTGGTGGCGCATGCCTATAATCCCAGCTACTCAGGAGGCTGAGGCAGGAGAATTGCTTGCACCCTGGAGGTGGAGGTTGCAGTGAGCTGAGATTGTGCCACTGTACTCCAGCCTGGGTGACAGAGCAAGACTCTGTCTCAAAAAAAAAAAAAAAAAAAACAAGAAACAAAATACATGTGGCCAATATCCATATGCATTTTGCAAGAACACGTGGAAACAAAAGGAGATCATCCTGGCTAACACGGTGAAACCCCGTCTCTACTAAAAATACAAAAAATTAACCGGGCGTGGTGGCAGGTGCCTGTAGTCCCAGCTACTCAGTCCCAGGCTGAGGCAGGATAATGGCATCATGAACCCAGGAGGCAGAGCTTGCGGTGAGCCGAGATGGCACTACTGCACTCCAGCCTGGGCGACAGAGCAAGACTCTGTCTCAAAAAAGAAAAAAATAAAAATTGAGACCATCCTGGCCAACATGGTGAAACCCTGTTTCCACTAAAAATACAAAAATTAGCCGGGCATGGTGGCGGGCGCCTGTAGTCCCAGCTACTCGGGAGGCTGAGGCAGGAGAATGGCATGAACCGGGGAGGCGGAGCTTACAGTGAGCCGAGATGGCGCCACTGCACTCCAGCCTGGGCGACAGAGCTAGACTCTGTCTCAAATAAAAAAAAAACAAAAACAAAAGGAGACATCAATGGTTACCACGGTTACTTATCTAGTGGGAGGACAGGGAGGGATAGATTTAAAAAGTTCAAACAACATAAAATATGAAATCTCATATTCTCAAGGTAATGTCTATTAATAGGCATAGATCCTTCCTGACCATTACTGCATGCAGCCAAATATAGGTATTTTGACAGAATGTGATTGCATGTGGGTTACAAGGGGAGCCTGATTTGGCCACACAGCCTAGGGGTTTGCAGGCATTGTGACAGCCATGGGAGATGTTGGCGGCAGGTGCAGTGCCCTGCGGGCAGCTCTGGCGGGGAAAAGGAGAGATTGAGCTTGAGAGGACGTGTGTGGTGAGTTGGAAACATTTTCTGGCTCAGTGCACACCTGGCCAAGGAAGAGCAGAGGAGGAAAAAGAGGCGGCTGAAGAAGCGCATCTTTGCAGCTGTGTCTGAGGGCTGCGTGGAGGAGCTGGTGGAGCTGCTGGTGGAGCTGCAGGAGCTTTGCAGGCGGCGCCGTGACGAGGATGTGCCTGGTGAGCGTCTGAGCCTGGCGGAGGGTACGGCGCTGGGGGCCCTGCTTGGTGTCCATCTTCCCCTCCCCTCACCAACCCGTGGGGCTGGAGTGTGAGGGGCCTTGAATTCTGGCGAGGGACTTTGAACTTGACTCCGAGGAGAATGGGGAACCCCAGAAGGGTTTGGGCAGGTGAGAGTCGGGTGAGAGATGGGGGGTGAAGCTGGAGAAGGCCACTGTTCAGGCAGGGCTGGGACCCTGAAGCAGGGCGTGAGAAGGGGAACGGTTCTGGGCAGCTCCTCAGCCAGTAGCACGGGCAGGACTTGAGGACCTGGGGAGTGAGGGACAGGGGGGTCCAGCATGGTGCCATTTAGACTTGGGTAGCCTGGTGGCTGGTGGAGCCCTGAGTGTGCAGGGACCAGTGCAGTATCAGGTTGATGGGGAGGCCATGAGCTGAGTTTTATTTGCAGGCCAGGAGGAGGGGGCAGGCTGGAGACAGAGGTTCTGGGGTGGACAGTGGGAAGGCATACAGTGGGGAAAGAGTAAAAGGCCTCAGATAAGGCTCCCATGGGCCACAGAGAGCAAGGAGCCAGCAAAGGAGATGGAGGAGGAACAGGTGGAGAGGGAGGATGAGAGCGGCCAAGTGTGAGACCTGGGAGCAGGGCTGTAGAGCAGGGGCTTGAGGTCTGTGGCTGCAGCTCCCACACCCTCTGAGCTGGGCGGGCCAAGGGCAGCCGGGCCCCGCCTGTAGCTCCGTCCCATGGCCCTGCCTGCAGACTTCCTCATGCACAAGTTGACGGCCTCCGACACGGGGAAGACCTGCCTGATGAAGGCCTTGTTAAACATCAACCCCAACACCAAGGAGATCGTGCGGGTCCTGCTTGCCTTTGCCGAAGAGAACGATATCTTGGGCAGGTTCATCAATGCCGAGTACACGGAGGAGGCCTACGAAGGTATCCCGCCCACGGGGGGCCGTGCAGACAGGAGTCTCTGAGGGTGGGGTGCGGGGCCGTGGGGCCGCGGGGCCACTGCTGGCCAGGCCACGTGGAGGCACGGCTGCCACTGAGGAGCCCCAAGCATGTAGCATGGTGCTCAGGAAGCTTCAGGTACCCCTCACTTTCTTCCTTTGTTCTGCAAATAATTTTGAGCACTGGTTCCATGCCAGGCATTGTTTTTGGCATGGGCATGCATTGGTGAACAACACAGGTTAGTCACTGCTCTAAGGCTGGGCACGGTGGCTCACGCCTGGAATCCCAGCACTTTGGGAGGCAGAGGCGGGTGGTTCATCTGAGGTCAGGAGTTCAAGACCAGCCTGATCAATATGGTGAAACCCCGTCTCTACTAAAAATACAAAAATTAGCCGGGCGTGGTGGCAGGTGCCTGTAATCCCAGCTACTTGGGAGGTTGAAGCAGGAGAATCACCAGAACCCAGGAGGAGGAAGTTGCAGTGAGCCAAGATTGCCATCGCACTCCAGCCTGGGCAACAGCAGAACTCCATCTCAAAATAAATAAATAAGTAAAGAAAGAAAGAAAAAAGAAAAGAAACAAAGAAGGAAGGAAGGAAGGAAGGAAGGAAGGAAGGAAGGAAGGAAGGAAGGAAGGAAGGATCACTGCTCTAAATAAGGTAATTTTAGATTAAAAATATTATGAAAATAAATGAAGATAGTGTGACAGAAAGTGACTAGGGGAGAGCAACTTTAGCGTGGACAGTCAGAGGGGTCCCCTTTGGCCTGAGGCTGACATGATGAGAAGGATCAGGGCAAAAGCCTCAAGATGGGACTGAGCTGGGCACATGGTTGAGCCATGAAAAGAAGGCTGGAAGTGAGGCAAGACAGCTGGGCAGGGGCCACCAAAAGTCAACAGTTAGCATCATCATCATCATCATCATCAACTGTCCCCAACTGGGTCTCAATTTTGTGGATTTCTTTGTAAGTGGGCCAGAGAGGGTGCTGGGAGAGCAAATCTGGGAGAGTGGCTCCCTCCCAGGAAATCCACTGGGGAAAATCAGTGAGATGTGTCTTTATTTGAGTTTTGAAGTCAGTCAACAGCGCTTTAGGGTCTTATGAGGTGCTTGTGGCAAAAATGATTGGCTTAATTATAATTGGATGCCGTCTTGCTGATATGCTGGGGGCACTAGATGTTTGAGCTTTTCGTTTTTGTTTTTTGAGACAGAGTCTCGCTCTGTTGCCTAGGCTGGAGTGCAATAGCGTGATCTTGGTTCACTGCAACCTCTGCCTCTCAGGTTCAAGCAATTCTCCTGCGTCAGCCTCCCAAGTAATCGGACTTACAGGCACCCGCCACCACACCTGGCTAATTTTTTGGTATTTTTAGTAGAGACGGGGTTTCACCAATTTGGCCAGGCCGGTCTCAAATTCCTGGCCTCAGGTGATCCACCTGCCTTGGCCTCCCAAAGTGTTGGAATTACAGGCGTGAGCCACCATGCCCTGCCACATTTTAGCTTTTTCCAGGTGGGAGTTTAGCTTTGGCCCTTAACCCTTCTCATGGGAGAAAGTAACTGTGATTTATTATTTGAACTCTGCAGACTTTCAAAAGCATTTTTTGTTATATTATAAGAAAAAGTAAAGGATTGTGACAAACTAGAAGGTATGGAGTGGAGGAGAGGAAACCTAGGGAAGACTGCTGCAGCTGAGTGCTAAACTGTACACTGAGCTTCCTGGTAGGGAAGACTGCTGCAGCTGAGTGCTAAACTGTACGCTGAGCTCCCTGGTAGCCAATGCAAAGAGAGAAACCGGATGAACCATATTACATTCTCAGCCTGTCTCTAGGGAGTTGACAGTAGTCCTGTAGACAGGGAGGTTCAGGCCAGTGCCTCAAGCTTGCTTGTCCTAATTATTCTCCCTTTTCAGTCCCCTTTGTCTCCTCCTTTCTTCTCAGTATTGCAGGACTGATGAGCTACCCTTTACTAGCAACATGTTTCCTTTGAGGGCAGGGATGAAGTCTGTTGCCTATAGTTGATTTCCTGGTGTCCTTAGGGTCTCACATAAGAGATACTTAGTATGTATTTTTTGAATGAGTGAATAAAAGAAGGTTGTTGGTGTTTCTATGAAGGCTTTGCTGTCCTGGTCACAAATCCTTACCTCTCCCTGTTCTCAACCTCCCCTTTCCCTCTCCTTTCATGAATCTGCCTCTTGCTGGGGCGAGGAGGTCTAGGGGGCTGTGGGCACCTCCCCTCTCTCTGAATGGTAGAAGGAGCCATTTATTCTTGTCTCCCTGGAAACCAACCCCACCACCATTCTGACCCGTCTGCTGGTGCCTTCCTTCCTCTCAGCATTTCCTCCACCTGGAGCAGAGGGGCTCCAGGACCAGCAGAGTAGCATTCTTCCACACTTAGGGCAGGACCCAAGGTGACCACTCTGGCTGTCCACTCTAAAGACGCCCTTCCCCAGGCGTGTTCTGTCACACTATCTTCATTTATTTTCATAGCATTTTTTAATCTAAAGTTACCTTATTTAGAGCAGAGACTTTATTTATTCATTTATTTATTTATTTATTTATTTATTTATTTATTTATTGAGATGGAGTTCTGCTCTGTCACCCAGGCTGGAGTGCAGTGGCGCAATCTCAGCTCACTGCAACCTCTGCCTCCCGGGTTCAGGTGATTCTCCTGCTTCAGCCTCCCAAGTAGCCGGGACTACAGGCAACTGCCTTGCCTCTCTGAGTCTCAATTTCCCCACTGGGCAAAGGCGAATATTTCCTCCCCATGCTGCTAAGAGGAACCATTCACAACTTTATTAATATCATTTTAAAGCATTTTGTCAGAGGCCTTCAGAGTTTTACTTTTTTAAGCAATTCTTCAATTAAGACATTTTTATTATAAAAAATTAAACATAAAGTTAATATATTAGCATAATAAACCTCTACACATCCATCATCAGATTCAATATAACAGTTTATTTTTATTATTTTACTTTATTTATTTATTTAGAGACAGGGTCTCACTCTGTTGGGCAGGCTGGAGTGCAGTGGCACGATCACAGCTCACTGCAGCCTTGACCTCCCTGGGCTCAGGTAATTTTCCCACCTCAGCCTCCCAAGTAGCTGGGACTATAGTTGATTTCCTGGTGCCCTTAGGGTCTCACATAAGAGATACTTAGTGGCCAGGCGCGGTGGCTCAAGCCTGTAATCCCAGCACTTTGGGAGGCCGAGACGGGCGGATCACGAGGTCAGGAGATCGAGACCATCCTGGCTAACACGGTGAAACCCCGTCTCTACTAAAAATACAAACTAGCCGGGCGAGGTGGCGGGCGCCTGTAGTCCCAGCTACTCGGGAGTCTGAGGCAGGAGAATGGCGTAAGCCCAGGAGGCGGAGCTTGCAGTGAGCTGAGATCCGGCCACTGCACTCCAGCCTAAGCGACAGAGGGAGACTCTGTCTCAAAAAATAAAAAAATAAAAAAAAAAAAAGATACTTAGTATGTATTTTTTGAATGAGTGAATAAAAGAAGGTTGTTAGTGTTTCTATGAAGGCTAATTTTTCTATTTGTTGCGGAGCTAGAGTTTTACCATGTTGCCCAGGCTGGTCTGTAACTCCTGGGCTCAAGCAATCCTCCCGCCTCTGCCTCTCAGTGGTAGGGTCATACGCATGAGCCACCACACCCGGCCTAACAATTTATTTTTAATTACATCCATATCACATGAATAGAGTTTTTTTGTTTGTTTGTTTTTGTTTTTTTGAGACAGAGTTTCACTCTTGTTGCCCAGGCTGGAGTGCAATGGCACGATCTCAGCTCACCGCAACCTCTGCCTCCTGGGTTCAAGCGATTCTCCTGCCTCAGCCTCCTGAGTAGTTGGGATTACAGGCATGCACCACCATGCCTGGCTAATTTTGTATTTTAGTAGAGACAGGGTTTCTCCATGTTGGTCAGGCTGGTCTTGAACTCCCAACCTCAGGTGATCCACCTGCCTCGGCCTCCCAAAGTGCTGGGATTACAGGAGTAAGCCACCATGCCCGGCCTAGAGTTTCATTGTAAAGCAGCCCAGCATTTTACATAAGTTTTTTTTTTTTTTTAAGTCCTTTACCCATATATAGAAATTCCTTAAAAGGAGTTTTCTAGGCCTTTGACATACGTGTGTGTATATGTGCACACAGAAAAAGTTTTACTGATTTAACATAAAATAGTATCATACTGTCTATATTCTACAAGTTGGTTTTTTTGATTAACTATATGTCTTAGAGCGCTTCTTATGCCAAAATATGAAAGTCTAGCTTCTTTTCACCGCTTGGTCTGCAGTTGCGGCTGCACCCTGGCTAATTTCACCACTCCCCCATTGACAGACACTCAGGTGTTTCCAACTGTGTTGTTGTGACATCTCACAGTGCACGATCTTGTCTATGACCCTGTGGCACAGGTGCACATTTGTTTTAAAAAATACTTTGAATTGGGATATTTGGGTTCAAGCGCAAGCACATTTGAAGTTATAATAGTGGCCAGGCACGGTGGCTTATGCCTGTAGTCCCAGCACTTTGGGAGGCCGAGGTGGGTGGATCACCTGAGGTCAGGAGTTCGAGACCAGCCTGACCAACATGGTGAAAACCCATCTCTACTAAAAATACAAAAACTAGTCGGGCATGGTAGGGCACCCTTGTAATCCCAGCTACTTGGAAGGCTGGGGCAGGAGGATCGCTTGAACCTGGGAGGCGGGAGTTGCAGGGAGCTGAGATCGTGCCACTGCACTTCAGCCTGGGCAACAGAGCAAGACTCTGTCTCAAAAAAAATTAAAAAAAAATAATAAAAGTTATAATAGTTATTGCCAAAGTTGTCTCTAAAAGATACTAATTTACTCTCTCCCCACAACAGAGTACAGAAATACTCATTTCCTACTCATCACTAATACTGCAAATTATCCTTCCTTTTTTTTTTTGGTCTTTTCCAGTCTGGGGGTGGAAAGGGTTAACTCTTTAGGTTCTGATTTTCCTTTTCCTGATCATCACTGATTCCAAACATCTTTCACTTTATTTACTGTGTATCTTCTCCTCTGTGAGGTGCTTGTTGATGATCTTAGTTTTCTTTTAGGTTGTTTGTTTTTCTATTGATTCGTAGGTGCTTTTATTATATTAGAGACTTTTAAAAACACATTGCCTTTTTTTTTGAGATGGAGTCTCGCTCTGTCGCCCAGGCTCAAGTGCAGCGGTGCGATCTTGGCTCACTGCAAGCTCCGCCTCCCGGGTTCACACCATTCTCTTGCCTCAGCCTCCCGAGTAGCTGGGACTACAGGCGCCCACCGCCATGCCCAGCTGATTTTTTGTATTTTTTAGTAGAGACGGGGTTTCACCATGTTAGCCAGGATGGTCTCGATCTCCTGACCTCATGATCCGCCCACCTCAGCCTCCCAAAGTGCAGGGATTACAGGTGTGAGCCACCGCGCCCAGCCACCTTTTTTTTTTTTTTTTTAAGACAAGAGTCTCACTCTCTAACCCAAGCTGGAGTGCAGTGGCGCAATCTCCACCTCCTGAGTTCAAGTGATTCTCCTCCTTCAACCTCCCAAGAAGCTGGGACTACAGGCGTGCGCCACCACACTCAGCTAATTCTTTTGTGTTTTCGGTAGAGATGGGGTTTTGCCATGTGGGCCAGGCTGGTCTCGAACTCCTGACCTCAAGTGATCCACCCGCCTCAGCCTCCCAAAGTGCTGGGATTACATGTGTGAGCCACCGTGCCCGGTCCAAAAACACATTGCCTTTTTATATATCTCAAATATTTTCCCCAGCCTATCACTTGTCTTTAACTTTCACTAGGATGCGTTCAGGAATACAGAAATCTCTGAGGTAGGGGGATTGCTTGAGCCCAGGAATTCAAGACCAGCCTGGGCAACACGGCAAGATCCTGTCTCTATAAAAAATTTAAAAAATAAGCTAGGAGTGGTGGTGCAGGCCTGTAGTCCACACATGTGTGTGTATATATGTACACAGAAATAGTTTTATTTATTTAATTATTTAACATAAAATAGTACCATCATGTCTGTAGTCTACAAGTTGCTTTTTTTGATTAACTGTATGTCTTAGAGCATTTCTTATGCAAAATATGAAAGTCTAGCTTTTGGGAGGTTGAGGCAGGAGGATCGCTTGAGCCCAGGAGTTCAAGGTTGCAGTGAGCTATGCTCACACCACTGCACTCTAACCTGGGTGACAGCAAGATCCCGTGTCAAACAAACAAACAGACAAACAAACAAAAACCAAAACCAAAACCCCCCAAAACCAAAAACCTTTATGTAAGCAAATATGTCAGCCTTTTCTTTACCGTTTCTGCCTTTTGCATCTTGCTTAAGAAGGTCTTCCTGACCAAAAGGTTAGCTATAAACCAACTCTCTAATTTGTTTTAAAGCTTAGTTATTTAATCCACCAACACTATTTTTGTTTATGGCATGGTGGCAGCTCTTTGGAAAATCTTGTTTCTGCTGGTGCATTTTGAGACTCTCTCCAGCTCCAGCCTTCTGGTCCCTTCCATCTGGAAGTTCTCTGGTCTCCAGCAGGCTTAGTGTCTCTCCCTTCGCCCTTCTTTCCTCTTGCTGTGTCACCAGCATATCATTCACCCACCACCAGGGCTGGATACCTAGATCTTACCTGCGACCCCTTCTCCCCAGCTGGGCATCCTGAAGGCTCTTTCTCCTGAGGGTCTTCGGGCTTCCACCTTTCTCCACCCTTCTAGTGCCCTCCGCCTCCCCTTAGTCCAGGCCTCATTTTTTTTTTTGAGATGGAGTTTCACTCTTCTTGCTCAGGCTAGAGTGCAGTGGTGAGATCTCGGCTCACTGCAACCTCTGCCTCCCAGCTTCAAGTGATTCTCCTGCCTCAGCCTCCCGAGTAGCTGGGATTACAGGCATCGCCCCCACGCCCGGCTAATTTTGTATTTTTAGTAGAGACGGGGTTTCACCATGTTGGTCAGGCTGGTCTCGAACTCCTAGCCTCAGGTGATCCACCTGCTTTGGCCTCCCAATGTGCTGGGATTACAGGCCTCATCATTTCTTTCACTGGTCTGGGCTGCTTCTAACGCATCCTCCAATTATGCAGCCAGAGGGGTCTGAAAACACCCATGCACCATACCCCCAAAGTCTCATCATGCCAGTTTCCTAATTCAAGGCCTTCTGTCACTCTGGCCCTTAGCATAAGCTCTGCCCTCTCACCCTGGCTGTGAGCTGGCCCCACCCAGCCTCGCTAAACTTCTGAGGTCCCAGGTAAGAGAGCTCTGGGAAGCCCCCTGGCGCTCTCTGGCTGTGAAGGGCCCTCTGGGTACCGCAGCTCCAGCACCCCTCTGAATCGTAGCACCTAGTTCTCAGTGACACTGTGGGCTTCTTGAGGGAAACAATCGAAGTTGCATCTTGTGCACCCCTGACCCCCCAGCACCTGGGGCCGGAGCCCGGAGCAGGCGCTCCACAAACATTCCTCGGGTCCGCGCAGGCAGGAAGGAAGCAAAGAATGAAGCTGGGATTCCTGGTAGCCGGCGACACAGACCAGAGCTCTGATGTCCCCGTGGGTTCGGGGAGGGTATGGAGGCCAGAGAGGGTGGGTAAGAGGCCCCCGTTCCCGGCGCTGAGGCTCCCGCGCTTCCTGGCCCGGTCTGCAGGACAGACGGCGCTGAACATCGCCATCGAGCGGCGCCAAGGGGACATCGCGGCCGTGCTCATCGCCGCCGGCGCCGACGTCAACGCCCACGCCAAGGGGGCCTTCTTCAACCCCAAGTACCAACACGAAGGCTTCTACTTCGGTGGGTGCCGCCCCCGCCTGGCGCGGAGTCTGGGAGGAGGGAGGAGGGAGAGGAAGTGAGCGAGGAGGGAGGAAGGAAAGAGGGAGGAGGGGGAAGGAAGAGGAAAGGACGAAGGAGGAAGGAAGGGAGGAGGGAGAGGAAGGAAGGGAGGAGGGAGAGGGAGGAAGGAAGAGGGAAGCAGGAAGGAGGGAGGAAGGAGGGAGGGACAGGGAGGAGGGACAGGGAGGAAGGAGGGAGGAAGGAAGAGGGAAAGAGTAAGGAAGGAGGAAGGGAGGGAGGAGGGAGAGGGAGAAAGGAAGAGGGAAGCAGGAAGGAGGAGGAAGGGAGGAGGGGAAGGGAAAGGGAGGAGTGAGA
>NW_016826783.1:278469-286586 GCF_001698545.2 Rhinopithecus bieti | reverse complement strand
GGGAAAGGGAGGAAGGAGGGAGGAAGGAAGAGGGAAAGAGTAAGGAAGGAGGAAGGGAGGGAGGAGGGAGAGGGAGAAAGGAAGAGGGAAGCAGGAAGGAGGAGGAAGGGAGGAGGGGGAAGGGAAAGGGAGGAGTGAGAGGGAGGGAGGAGGGAGGAAGGAAGAGGGAAAGACTAAGGAGGGAGGAAGGGAGGATGGAGAGGGAGAGGGAGGAGGGACTGGGAGGAGGGAGAGGGAGGAGGAAGGGAGGAGGGGGAAGCAGGAAGGAGGGAGGAGGAAGGCGGGAGAGGGAGGAAGGGAGAGGGGAAAAGGAGAGGGGAGAGGGAGAAAGGGAGGAGGAAGGAAGGAGGAGGGAGAGAAAGGAAGGAAGGATGGAGGAAGGGAGGGGCCACCTCGCTCTGACCTCTACCCTCACTGCCCCTGCCTTAAGATGCTTTGGTGCCCCAGAGGACAGAGCTGGGAGGGGAGGAGGCTGGGCATGTCCATCTGAGCAGGACACCAGGGTGGAACAGAGAAGGAGGGGCTGGGAGGAGGTGTTGGGGGAGGAGTCCATGTTCCGGGGGTGTCACCTGGTGGTCTTAGAAGCATTGTCCTGGGCAGCCCTCTGAGGGAACAGAGACCTGGGAGGGAGGCTGAGGAGGGAGCCCCATTTTACAGGCAAGGAGAAGGCTCTGCGAAGGGAAAGGACTTGCCCCGGGGTAGCAGGGCATCGACTTAGATGTCCTGGCCTCCAGCTCTGACCTCTGTGCCCAGGCCCAGTGCATCTCAGGACTGCAGAGAGGTAGTCAAGAGTGAGAGGGCAGAGTTCCTCTGCCTGACAAGTCACCGAGTCCAGGAGCGACTGGGGTTAGGATGCTCTAGGAAAAAAAAAAAATGAAATGCATAATTTAGATATAGTGAAAGTCACCCGTTTTAGAGGGCAGTTCTGTTCATTCTCACAATGTGTCCTCGAGTTGGTTAACCACCACTGCAATCAGGACAGGGAACAAATGACTCTGTCACACTCAAAAATTTCTCTGTGCAACTTTGTTGCAGAGGAGACCTCTCCTCCCACCCAGGCTTGCCTGACTGATGATCACCCGTCTGTTCTGTCTTCTGGGTGGTTTTTTTTTTGAGATGGGGTCTCACTCTGTTGCCCAGGCTGCTGGAGTGCAGTGGTGCCATCTTGGCTCACTGCAACCTCCGCCTCCTGGGTTCAAGCGATTCTCATGCCTCAGCCTCCTGAGTAGCTGGGACTATCTTCTGGGTGGTTTTTTGATCAGCAGGACTAGCTAGTCTGCGCTCTGGGCGGCCCTGGGTGTCCAGGTGTGGGTGTCCTGGAAAACAGGGTCTTGTCCAGTTCATAGTGGGTCCCCATTGTCCCGCATAGGACCTGGTTGGAGCTGGTGTTGGGAAGCATTTGTTGGGTGGGGTGAGGAGAGGGGAGGCAGCTGAAGACCTGGTGTCCAGGAATGGTTGTGTCCCAGGCTTGCTGTGTGACCTCATGTGAGTCACTTGCCTTATTTGTTCTTAACAAGCATTTATTGAGCACTTACTATCTACATCAG
The DNA here is from genome assembly GCF_001698545.2 of Rhinopithecus bieti. Classification (NCBI taxonomy): domain Eukaryota; kingdom Metazoa; phylum Chordata; class Mammalia; order Primates; family Cercopithecidae; genus Rhinopithecus; species Rhinopithecus bieti. The sequence continues at coordinate 285,039 of NW_016826783.1, read as the reverse complement.
GTACTGTTCTGGGTACTTGAAATGTATCAGTGAACAAAACAGAAATCCTTGCCCTCATGGAGCTTACATTCTAGACAGGGAGAGACCATTGGTAACAAGCATTATAAATAAGCATTTTATATACTATGATACAAAATGATAAGTGCTCTTAAAAAATACAAAGTGGGCCGGGTGCGGTGACTCACACCTGTAATCCCAGCGCTTTGGGAGGCCGAGGCAGGTAGATCACGAGGTCAGGAGTTCAAGACCATCCTGGCCAACATGGGGAAACCCCATCTCTACTAAAAATACAAAAAGTAGCCGGGCATGGTGGTGCATGCCTGTAGTCCCAGCTACTCGGGAGGTTGAGGCAAGAGAATTGCTTGAACCCAGGAGGCGGAGGTTGCAGTGAGACGAGATCACACCACTGCACTCCAGCCTGGTGATAGAGTAGGACTCTGTCTCAAAAAAAAATGTAAAGCAGAGGACAAGGAATGAGGAGTTCTGTCTGGGGCAAGAGGAGGGTGGATTTTAATTTTAAACAGAGTGTTTAGGATGGCTTATTGAAAGGCGATGTTTGAGCAAGGACTTGAAGGAGGTGAGGGAGTGAGTGACTTGACTATCTACAGGCAGAGGAGATAGACAAGCGAAGGCCCCAGGGCCGCCTGTTAGAGGAGGTGGAAGAAGGTCATTGTGGCCCGAGGGAGTGAGTGATGGGGAAAGGAGGTCAGAGGATGCAGGGCTTTGTGGGCTGCTGTTGGAACCTGAGCTTTCATTCTGGGAGAGGCACTAGCAGGTTGATCTGGCTGCTGTGCTGAGCAGAGTATTAAAAGGCCAGGGTGGAGGCAGGGAGGCCAGTTAGGAGGCTACTGTAGTGATCTAGCTTCACTTTTCCCCATAGAAGGGAAGATGGGGAGAGGGCCAGGGTACTTGAGTTGTCAATCCTGCTGAGAGAGGATATGGGGCCCAGTCCTGGGTCTTGGGGGACGCTGCTTCTGGCCCATGAGAGAACCAAGCTTCGATGTGCTTATCTGCCAGGTGAGACGCCCCTGGCCCTGGCAGCCTGCACCAACCAGCCCGAGATTGTGCAGCTGCTGATGGACCACGAGCAGATGGACATCACCTCGCAGGACTCACGGGGCAACAACATCCTCCACGCCCTGGTGACGGTGGCTGAGGACTTCAAGACGCAGAACGACTTTGTGAAGCGCATGTACGACATGATCCTGCTGCGGAGTGGCAACTGGGAGCTGGAGACCACTCGCAACAACGATGGCCTCACGCCGCTGCAGCTGGCCGCCAAGATGGGCAAGGCCGAGGTGGGGCCATGGGGCGTGGGGAGGCGGGAGGTCGGGAGGTCAGGAGGCACAGCTGCCACTCTCTCAACCCCGGGGGCCCTATCGGGGATTCACAGACCACAGCCTCAGCCTTGAGAAGGTCCCAGCCTTAGGTCCAGAAATGCAGTGGCGCGGCAGCCCGAGGGGGGTTTGTTCTGAGGGGCCATGCGGAGCTGGTGAGATGCGGCCCACTCTCTAGACTTCAGTCCCTGATATGCCGCGTTTCCATCTCTTGTCCTGGAAAGGTTAGGCTGGGGGAGTCTGAGGCTGAGGTGACACAGAAGCCCCAGCAGGACTGAGTGGGTGGCCCTTGGGGCCTTCTGCCTCTCATGGGGACGGGAGTTCCAGAATGGCTGCTCTGGGCCCAGAGCTAATATGCTGCCATCTCCCAGTTACGGAGAGACTCCAGCCTGTTTGTCCGGTTGGAACTCTGTGCCATGTCCCCAGCCAAGAGTGTGGCTGCTTTGGGCCCTTCTTGCCTTGTGTGATGTGGCTGAGATAATCGAGGCTTAGCTGGGAGCCTTGGTGTAGACTTGAGCAGGGCTGGGCTCGGATCTCTTTCAGGGGCCAGTGTCATAGCTTGGTCTGAGACGTTGTTCTCAGGGGACGGATTCTGGGGCCCAAGTGTGTTCCTCAGCCTCACTGTCTCTGCGCGCTGCGAGGAGGCTGTGGCTCCTGGGACGCCACCAGAGGACACTGGGGGGTGGTGGCTGTTGAGTAATTGCAGCTGTGCTAGCCTCAGGGTACCCGCCTCCCTGGTTAGCTGCCCCGAGGGCCTTGGTCCTGTCCCAAGTGGTCAGGCCTGGGGCCCACAAGGGGCCTTTTGATTCTCCTGTGGGGGAGGAGGAGATGGAGAACAGAGGAGGAATTGTGTCTGCCTCCCCGCAGCTCCTGCCTACCCTCAGGGTCACAGCTTGCTGGGGCTTTGAAGAGTCAGCTTGTGGTTGCAGAAGGAGCCTTCTCCAAGGCCATCTTCCCTGTGTGCCACTGTGGCGGGTGCTGTCCCTGCCACCCCAGCCCAAGGAGGAGGCTTCCTGCATGGAGCATGGCCCCAGGACCCCCTTGTTTTCTAGGGGACAATGTGCCCACTGTGACTGGCCTGGGGGAGGCACCTGTACCCCGCTTCCCTCCTCTATTCCGTGTCCTCCAGAAAACTTTTCTGGATGCTACCCAGGTTGGCCACCGTCCTGGGGCTTTTATAGGCTGGGGTGCGGGACGGAGAGACCTGGCCTTATCCCTAGAAGCTCTCTGCCTGGGCCCTCATGACAGATGGGATGGGAACCCACGGGGTCTTGTGAGGCCGGGTCTGTGACACTGTCCTTCCCAACCGTCCCTTCCTCTTGGGTCTTGAGTTGGTACCCTAGGAAGCCCATGTCTCATCCTGGGGTAACCCAGGGCTCAGCTTTTTGGAACTAGGGAGCCACAAACAGCGGCTCTGCATCCAGCCTGCACTTCGGAGCTAGCCAGGAAGCTTCTCCTGGGTCCCACCCTGGAGTTTTTGATTTCATTAGATGCTGTGGGAATTTTGTTTTGTTTTGTTTTTGAGACTAGAGTCTCACTTCATTGCCCAGGCTGGAGGGCAGTGGCGCAGTCTCGGCTCACGGCAACCTCCGCCTCCCAGGTTCAAGTGACTCTCCTGTCTCAGCCTCCTGAGTAACTGGGATTACAGGCGCACACCCCCACGCCCGGCTAATGTTTGTATTTTTAGTAGAGATAGGGTTTCACCATGTTGGCCAGGCTGGTCTCGAATTCCTGACCTCAAATGACCCGCCCCACCCTTGGCCTCCCAAAGTGCTGGGATTATAGGCGTGAGCCACAGCACCTGGCCCATGCTGTGGGAATTTCTAAGTTTCCCCAACATGCAGCAGAGTTTGAGGATCACTGACCTACCGAAGTCCTGCGGGCCTCCCTGTAGGGCATGGTGTTTCTCGTCACCACCTGTCTGGCCAGAGTGGTGAGCCACAGCTGGAAGGGTCTTGGCTTATGGTGGGCTGGGGACACTGAGAACACTTCTGGCTTCTTCTCAAGTCCAGAGCAAATGGAAACTGTTTCTAAAAAATCATCAGTGCCTGGATTTTTCACTGAACTGGGGCCCCAGCTGGCGTGAGGCGTTTCAAGCTGATTGTGCAGCTTGCTGCAGCCTGTGAAGAACCTTCACACCTTTTGTCCCTGGTGTTCACATCCCCCAGTGAGATGGGCAGAACAGCAAGCTGTGTGCACATTCCGCAGATAAAGACGGGGCCCAGGGGCCATGGCGCCAGGCGCAGAGGCAGGTCTCCACCCATCCGGGGCGGGAGTATCTCCTGGGCCCAGCCCGCCTGTGGCTGGTCCAGCCCTGTTGGCCTCAAGTCCCTGTTCTGCAGCTGACAGTTGTTCCTCGTCCTGTCCCAGATCCTGAAGTACATCCTCAGTCGTGAGATCAAGGAGAAGCGGCTCCGGAGCCTGTCCAGGAAGTTCACTGACTGGGCATACGGACCCGTGTCGTCCTCCCTCTACGACCTCACCAACGTGGATACCACCACGGACAACTCCGTGCTGGAAATCACCGTCTACAACACCAACATCGACGTGGGTCTCCTGCGCAGGCAGGGATGGGCAGGGAACAGAGGGCTGGACCTCAGGCCAGGGGCTCAGAGGGCACTGGGAAGACCCAGTGCTGCCAGCTCCACCCGTCCGTGTCTGCATCCCCCACTCTGTTGCCTCAGTGGGCAGAGTCAGGCACAGAAAGGGCGAGGCCTGGGACAGATGCTGGGCCCGCCTCTTCCTGGTTGACCTTGGACTGTAGACCTGAGTGGTGGTGGGGGGAGGGCAGGTGGGGGTCTTCTGGACCCAGTGTCCAGGGCTGTTTGGGTGTGGGTGTGGGTGACAGGGTGGTTGAGGTTCATCCTTTCCATGTTGTTTCTCTCCCACCCCCCTGTTGGTGTATATGGCCAGGCTTAGAATTCTTTCTTCCCCAAAACCTGGTCCCAAATGAGGGTCAGAGGGTGCGCTGAGGAGCAATCAGGGAGGCCTTCCTGGAGGAGGCTAGAGGGGAGAGTTTGGTGCAACTGGAGGTGAAGACAGGAGCAGCTATGAGAGGTGTTCAGCTCTTGGGGGAAGTGAGGCAGCAGGCTGCGTCTTCCTCCTTCATACTTTACCAAGAGTCATGCTTCCCAGAGTCTCCTTGCCTTGGGTCTTCCCAGACCCTCACAGCAGCCTGGTTGGTAGGACAGGGATTGTTAGCAGTTTTATAGGTGAGGAGTCTGAGGCCCAGAGAGGGTCGGGGCTGTCCTAAGGTCACACAGCAAAGGAGGGGCAAACTGGGGCTGGAACCCCTGTCACCACTTCCTGCCCGCTTCTATCCTCCACTTTCTGCTGTGCATCGAGTCCTCCTGCTGCAAGCCCAGGCTCCTGCGGCCTCTGACTACTGCCTGAGTACCGTGGGGAGGAGCCTCAGGAGCTGGAAATCGCCCTCCCAGCATTTCCAGCCAAACCAGTCCATTGGGCATAATGATGGACCCCTTCTCCTCAGGCGGCACTGCCTCAGAGCTCCCACAGGCCTTTAGCAAACGGTCCCTTCTTCTCTCCCTCATCTCCATGGTGACTGGTGGCATTCTACCCCTAGAACCGGCATGAGATGCTGACCCTGGAGCCGCTGCACACGCTGCTGCGGATGAAGTGGAAGAAATTTGCCAAGTACATGTTCTTTCTGTCCTTCTGCTTTTATTTCTTCTACAACATCACCCTGACCCTTGTCTCGTACTACCGCCCCCGGGAGGAGGAGGTACGTGGGCCCCTTGGAGGGGAAAAATGGGGCGGTCAGAGCTGGAGGGGCTTGGAGTTGCCCCACGTGCAGATGGGAAAACTGAGGCCCAGGGAGGCCAGGAGATTTGGGTGGGGTCTCCCAGTTGTCCTTCACGTTTTCTAGGGAGCTGAATATATCTTCAGTGCTTAGTTGGGCTAAGCCCCAGGTGCTGAGTTCCAGGCAGACCCATGTTGGGGGGCAAGTTGGATAATTCAGAGACTCAGGCCCTGCCCAGGGTCTCTGTCAAAATACAGAACTGGCTGGGTGTTTCTGCTGTGAGGGCTGCAGGAAATGGGAGGAGGATAAGCTCTCCCTGCCTGCCGGGCCTTGGCTTCCCATGCGTCACATGGGGCACAGAGCCTTGGCTTTATTGAATGGTGCGGTGAGGCCATGTTGGGTGTCTGGATATGGATGGGTTCTGGAAAGGCTATTGCAATGGAGTGTGAGGGTTGTTAGCACCGATTGGCTGATACTCGTCATTGTAGAGTTATGGGTTTCCATCAAGGGTGGGGAGGGTGGGGTTAGGGAGCTGCTCTTCCTTCTCTCGCTCCGTACAGAGATTGGGTTTCATGCTGGCCTCCGGCCTGGCTTGAGTGTTTTACCTGTGTTTTGGTCCCTGTAGAGTTGGTGCCAGTCCGGTCCAGCTTACTCCCTATTCCGACCACCCCTCTGCTATCCCCCCAGACCTTCCCGCACCCCTTGGCCCTGACGCACAAGATGGGGTGGCTGCAGCTCCTCGGGAGGATGTTCGTACTCATCTGGGCCACGTGCATCTCTGTGAAAGAGGTGAGTGGGTCACTCGGCCCCTCCAGACTGCCCTGCGAGGCAGGCGGGTGACAGCAGGCCTGGCCTCCATCCCTCTCTGCTCTGCCGTTACTGCTGGGGGGCCTCAGGGAGGCGTTTCCTTCCCAAGCCTTACTTTTCTGAGTTATAACTTGGTAAAAAATGGATAAGACTGGCCTATCCTACCTACTTCATCCATCTGCTTCCCTATCCATCTGCCCGGCTATCCACCATGTATCTACCTTCCCAGCCACTCCGTGTCCCTTGTCCTCTTCCACCCCCATCCACCCATCCGATCACCTGCCCTCTTTCATGGACTCAGCCAGTCATTCATCCATTCACATGCCTGCTTATCCTTACCAACCATCCTTCTATCCTTTATCCAACCATCTTTCCATCTCTCCATCCATTCCTCCATCTGTCCATCCATCCATCCATCCATCCATCCATCCATCCATCCTTCCATCTGTCCATCCATCCATCCATCCATCCATCCATCCATCCATTCATCTATCCATGCATCCATCCATCCATCCATCCATCTTTCCATCCATCCATCCATCCATCCATCCATCCATCCATCCATCCTTCCATCTATGCATCCATTCATCCATCCATTCATCCTTCCATCCATCCATCCATCCATGCATCCTTCCATCTATCCATCCATCCATCCATCCATCCTTC
>NW_016826783.1:258253-275207 GCF_001698545.2 Rhinopithecus bieti | reverse complement strand
CCATCCATCCATCCGTCCACCCACCCACCCACCCACCCATCCTTCCTTCCATCCATCCATCCATCCATCCATCCATCCAATGAATCAACACATATAATCTGAGCACCTTCTATGTATGTGTAGCCCTGGAGGAGGTGACAGGGATGGGACGAGTTTGCCGTTTTTGAGTTCACAGCCTGGTGGGGGACGTAGCATGGGCATAAACATCAAGACTTTATGATAGACCAAAAAAGACCCTAAGCTGGGTTCAGATCAGTGTTCAGAGGAAGGGGGTGACTTTTATCTGGGGACAGGGAATGGTAGAGATGCTTGAAGGCAGAGATGGCACTTACTCTGGTGGGGTAGGATTGGGCACGAGGACAATGAAGACAAAGTCATTACAGGGTGGGTATGGGGAGCAGCATGAGCAAAAGCTCGGAGGCTGGATGCTAGGCTGGATTTGGGGAGTGGAAGGTGGCCGTAGTGATAGTACTGCTTTGCAGGTTCTGGGGTGAGGATGGGGTAAGGAGTGAGGGAGGTGAGAAGATTGGAGGGAGTGTTCACCTTCACCGTGGAGGTGCCTACGCCCCCCAGGCACAGGTCCCCTTTCAGATCCGCCACCTGGACTCTAGCCCGGCCTTTGCACATTCAGCCCTCACTGAGTCTTGGTCCTGGGGAAGCACCCCCTGCTCAGCTCCCCGGGTGAGGGTCATGAAGAGGGTGCAGTTTTTCTTTCCTTCCTGGCCTTAGGGCATTGCTATCTTCCTGCTGAGACCCTCGGATCTGCAGTCTATCCTCTCGGATGCCTGGTTTCACTTTGTCTTGTAAGTAGGTCTGGCCCCTTGGTTATTGCCCCACAGGCATGGTTGACGTCCTGTATGGCAGCTGCCGCGTCCCCCTTGAACAACCAGCCTACCGTGCCACTGTGTCCCAGTCACTCTGCCATGGTTACACGCCAGGGGTCTCCTGTCTTCCTCCCAGCAGGAGACACGTAGATGCCCATGGAGAGGGTCAGAAAACTTCAGGGCTGCCGGGTGCAGTGGCTCATGCCTGTAATTCCAGCACTCTGGGAGGCCGAGGTAGTGATGATGGCCGATTCCACCCGTCACAGAGCCCCAAGTAGAAGGCAGCATGGAGTGGAGAAGGCAGGAACAGGCTTAGCAGTCCTACTTACGGATTTTTTTTTTTTTTTAATTGAGATGGAGTTTCACTTTTGTTGCCCAGGCTGGAGTGCAATGGCGTGACCTCAGCTCACTGCAACCTCCACCTCCCGGGTTCAAGCGATTCTCCTACCTCAGCTTCCCGAGTAGCTGGGATTACAGATGTGCACCACCACACCTGGCTACTTTTTATATTTTTAGTAGAGATGGGGTTTTGCCATGTTGGTCAGGCTGGTCTTGAACTCCTGACCTCAAGTGATCTGCCCACCTCGGCCTCCCAGAGTGCTGGGATTTCAGGCATGAGCTCCCGCGCCAGCCTCTTCTGCTTCTTATTTGTTTTGTTAGTGTGGAGGGAGACATTCTTCCTCATTTCAGTCTAAAATGCAGTTGATGAATCCGATGGTTTCTCTTACAACTGTGCCTGTGTTGTGACTTTGGTTAGCTATTTTATAATTTTGGAAACTGCCTGATGTTATAAGACAGTGTTTTTATCCCGATGTCTGCATATGACTGTGTAGGAGTAGATTTTGATTTTGTATGTTTGCGATATATTGTACTTAAACACATTTTAACCATGGGCCGGGCATGATAGCTCATGCTTGTAATCTCAGCACTTTGGGAGGCCAAGGTGGGCGGATCATCTGAGGTCAGGAGTTGAAAACCAGCCTGGTGAAACTCCCTCTCTCTACAAAAAATACAAAAATTAGCCGGGTGTGGTGGCATGTACCTGTAATCCCAGCTACTCGGGTGGCTGAGGCAGGAGAATTGCTTGAACCCAGGAGGCGGAGGCTGCAGGGAGCTGAGATCGTGCCACTGCACTCTAGCCTGGGCGATAGAGCGACACTACGTCTCAAGAAAAAACAAAAAAACCAAAAAACAAAAACAAACAACACTTAATTGTGGTAGAATACACGTAACATAAAAGTTAGCATTGTAACCGTTTTTTAAGCACACAAATTAATACTTTGAAGTACATTCACGTTGTTGGGCAGTCTTCAGACCTGTTTTCGTCCTGCAAAACTGAAACTCCGTACCCATTAAACAACAGCTCCTATTCCTCTCCTTTCCTGGCCCCCTGTAACCACCATTCTTCCTTCTTTCCCTGTGAATTGGACTGTTTCAGGTACCTCATATGTGGAGTCATATAGTGGAATCATCTAGCTTATTTCACTTAGCATATATCATACTTTAAAAAGATTTAATGCCAGGTGCGGTGGCTCACGCCTGTAATCCCAACACTTTGGGAGGCCGAGGTAGGCGGATCACCTGAGGTCGGAAGTTCGAGACCAGCCTGGCCAACATGGTGAAACCCCCGTCTCTACTAAAAATACAAAAATGAGCCGGGTGTGGTGGCGGGCGCCTGTAATCCCAGCTACTAGCGAAGCTGAGGCAAGAGAATCGCTTGAGCCTGGGAGGCAGAGGTTGCAGTGAGCCGAGATCATGCCACTGTACTCCAGCCTGGGTGACACAGCAAGACTCTGTCTCTGCCTGCAGCCCCCCCACCCAAAAAAAACACCACGATTTAAAAGTAGGGTTTGGGGACTTTTGTTATAATTGGCTTATAAGTATAGATATTGGCAGTTTTTGTCATTTTGGTTAAAAATGCAATCTTTACCACATCTTTGGTCAACTCCAGTAGTTCTCAAATCAACATGGGAATCAGAAGTTTTGTGGGTGATTTAGATTATTTTCTTTTTTTTTTTTTTTTGTAGAGACAAGGTCTCACTATGTTACTCAGGCTGGTCCTGAACTCCTGGCCTGAAGCGCTTCTCCTACCTCGGCCTCCCAAAGTGTTGGAATTACAGGCGTGAGCCACTACACCAGGCCCTTGTGGGTAATTTAAAAAATATATGGCCTCTGGGGCAGTACCCTAGAATCTTCTGCGGCCCTGTGGATGTGTGTTTTTTTTTTTTTTAAGTCCCCACCAGTTGCAATCAGCTTGCCACAGGCTGTGACTGGCATCTGGCCCTGTCTCTACAGGCTGAATTCTATGGTAGCCAAATGGATCTGAGGCAGCCTGATTCCGGTCTCTTCAGCATCCATCACCGGGGTGATTGCTTAGGGGGTTTAAGGGAGGTTTGGGGGATTTGCATATCTTTGGCCTGATGCTGAGAAGTAAGTAAGGCCCGTGTTTCCTGTGTCTCCTGAACAGTTTTATCCAAGCTGTGCTTGTGATACTGTCTGTCTTCTTGTACTTGTTTGCCTACAAAGAGTACCTCGCCTGCCTTGTGCTGGCCATGGCCCTGGGCTGGGCGAACATGCTCTACTACACAAGGGGGTTCCAGTCCATGGGCATGTACAGCGTCATGATCCAGAAGGTGCGTTGGGAGCTGTGCCGGCGGGAGGGCCCTTTTTTAGATGGGGAAACTGAGATCTGGAGAGGAAGAGGGGTTTACCAAGGGGCAGGTCACTGCTCTTTCTCCCGAATGCCATGCGCTCCCTTTGCTTTCGGTCAGGCTTTCCGTGTCCAGACCTTAAATCCCCCAGGTTTGTGGGGCGCTGGGGAGGGGTACACTTTGTGGAGGAATGTTCTCACCCCTGGGCAGTGGCGTGCTGGTAAACATTTAACAACCGCTCTGTGTGTGTGTGTGTGTTGTGTGTGTGTGTGTGGGGGTGGAATATGTATATATATACATGTATGTACGTATACACATACATATATAAATAATTATATATTTATAAATTCTATATTTTATAATATATAAAAAATAATATATTTATATATATAAATATATAAAAATTATATATTTTCCTATATAAAGGATGTGTATCACGCAATTTGCATATAATGAAAATATACAATACAGTTTATTGTAAATTCCACGTAGCCAAATCTTAGAATAATTTGTTGCTTTTTTTTTCTTTTTTTTGAGACTGAGTCTTGCTCTGCTGCCCAGGCTGGAGTGCAGTGGTACGATCTTGGCTCACTGCAACCTCTTCCTCCTGGGTTCAAGCAATTCTCCCGCCTCAGCCTCCAGAGTAGCTGGGATCACAGGCACGCACCACCATGCCTGGATAATTTTTGTGTTTTTAGTGGAGATGGGGTTTCACCATGTTGGCCAGGATTGTCTTGAACTCCTGACCTCAGGTGATCCACCCGCCTCGGCCTCCCAAAGTGTTAGGATTACAGGTGTGAACCACCACGCCAGGCCTATTTGTTGCTTTTTATTGAATTCTAGTTTTTGTTGTCAACTTTTGGTTGCAATTGACAGAAGAGTGCTGTTCAGATATGAATGTTGGTTGAGATTTTTCTTTATAAGCAGTGATTAAAGTAAAACAAGATTTATGTTGAACTTTACTTGTTTATCAATGATGTGAGCAACTTCTTTGCTGAATTGGATACTAGTTTGCAAATATCAGAAGAATATTCGGTTGATATTTTTGTGCTATACACAATGTAAAGGCTGCGGACAGAACACTTTTTTTTTTTTTTTTTTTTTGAGACGGAGTCTCGCTCTGTCGCCCAGGCTGGAGTGCAATAGTGCGATCTCGGCTCACTGCAACCTCTGCCTCCTGGGCTCAAGCAATTCTCCTGCCCCAGCCTCCTGAGTAGCTGGGACTACAGGTGTGCGTCACCAGGCCCACCTAATTTTTGTATTTTTAGTAGAGACGGGGTTTCACCATGTTGACCAGGCTGGTCTCCAACTCTTGACCTCAGGTGATCTGCCCACCTCGGCCTTCCAAGGTGCTGGGGGCGGGTGGGGGGAAGCAGCAAATTATTTTTTATTTTTTTATTTTATCGTGTTTTTTTTTTTTTGAGACGGAGTCTTGCTCTGTCGCCCAGGCTGGAGTGCAGTGGCCGGATCTCAGCTCACTGCAAGCTCCACCTCTTGGGTTTACGCCATTCTCCTGCCTCAGCCTCCCGAGTAGCTGGGACTACAGGCACCCGCCACCTTGCCCGGCTAGTTTTTTGTATTTTTTAGTAGAGACGGGATTTCACCGTGTTAGCCAGGATGGTCTCGATCTCCTGACCTTGTGATCCGCCCGTCTCGGCCTCCCAAAGTGCTGGGATTACAGGCTTGAGCCACTGCGCCCGGTCCAGCAATAAATTATTTTAAGACTCAACTGGCTATGTGGAATTTATAAAATGTGTTTTATAAATTAGGCACAGAGATATTAATGGCAATAACAGAACAATGGTAACAATGCACTGTAATAAAAGTAGGTGAGTATTGTCTCTCTCTTTCAGAATATTGTATTGTGTGTAAGATTTCTGGGTCTTAGTTGACCACAGGCAACCAAAACTGCAGAAAGTGAAATCGAAGAGAAGGGCAGACTACTGTTCTCCTCCCAGGGCCAGTTTCCAGCTACCAACATTATGTTACTGGACATGGAGTTAGGGAGAAATATGCAGATCCATGCCACTCTAGAATTCCCGCCATATGGCTATGGTAGAGATAAGTAACCTCAAAAGCACACACAATTGTAAATCCTCCTGAAATAACTGGACAGGGATGAGTTTTGAACATTTATTGTCTTTGTTTTATTTAATTAGATTAATTAATTAATTTTTTGAGACGGAGCCTTGCTCTGCCTCCCAGGCTGGAGTGCAGTGGCACGATCTAGGCTCCCTGCAACCTCTTCCTCCTGGGTTCAAGCAATTCTCCTGCCTCAGCCTCTAGAGTAGCTGGGATCAAAGGTGAGTGCCACCTTTGTATTTTCTTTTTTTTTTTTTGTATTTTGTATTTTAGTAGAGACGGGGTTTTGCCATGTTGGCCAGGCTGGCCTCCAACTCCTGACCTCAGGTGACCCACCCACCTAGGCCTCTCAAAGTGTTGGGATTACAGGCGTGAGTCACTGTGCCCGGCTTGTCTCAGTTTTAAATATAACTTACTTTATTTAATTGTAAGTGTATATGGTTTAATTTTTTGGCAATACAAATAATAATTTATCCTCAACTTCTTTTCTTTTCTTTTTTTTTTTGAGATGGAGTCTCACTCTGTCGCCCAGGCTGGAGTGCAGTGGCGCGATCTCAGCTCACAGCAAGCTCCGCCTCCCGGGTTCACGCCATTCTCCTGCCTCAGCCTTCCAAGTAGCTGGGACTACAGGCGCCTGCCACCACACCCGGCTAATTTTTTGTATTTTTAGTAGAGACAGAATTTCACTGTGTTAGCCAGGATGGTCTTGATCTCCTGACCTCATGATCCACCCGCCTCGGCCTCCCAAAGTACTGGAATTACAGGCATGAGCCTTTGTGCCCAGCCTTATCCCCGACTTTGTTGAGGTATAGTTGACATATGTAATTGTATAAATTTAAGATGTACAATGTGACGATTTGATATAGGTGTATATTGTGAAATGATTCCCAATTTCAAATTAGTTAACATACCCATCACCTCACATAGTTGCCGTTTCTTTGTGTGGTGAGAACGTTTATGATCTATTCTCTTAGCAAATTTCTAGTCCACAACACAGTATTGTTAACTACAGCCATCATGCTGTCCATTAGATCCCCAGAACTTATTCATCTTATAACTGAAAGTTTGATTTAGTTCTGAGTAATGGCTGTGTTTAACAACCAGCTCACAAGCTTCATGGGAATTTAACAGCTCTTGCGAGCTGTTCTGAGCTGGCTCCAGCATGCCACTGCCCCCAGGAAGTGTGAGGATTCCAGAAGTGAGACCCTGTGATGAAAGGTACAGGGTGAATCACAGGGAGAAGAGAACCTGGGGCTAGAGCAGAAACAGAAGGCTTCCTGGAGGAGGTGGGATTCAGAGCTGAGTGTTGGAGCATCAGGAGGATTTGGCTGGGGGAAGGGAGAGTGGCCCACGTGAGTGAGGAGATGGTTGGAGGGGAGGTGGGAGAAGGTGGGAAGCAGGAAGATCGGGGGACCGTGAATATGTGCTTGTATCTTACTCTTGAATTATGTTTATTTCTTTGTAGGTCATTTTGCATGATGTTTTGAAGTTCTTGTTCGTATATATCGTTTTTTTGCTTGGATTTGGAGTAGGTAATTGATTTATAAATGATAGTAACTCCCACATTTATAAACACTTTATTCAGATGTCAAAATGACAAAGCACATGGTGGACTCAGCAGCAATTAGACCAGCTACCAGTGGGGCACCTGCCAAGCTTGGCATTTTCCAAGCATTACCTTTTTACTTCTCTCAACAAGTTGATCAAGTGGGAGTCATCGCCCCGATCATAAGATAGCTGAGGCTTGGAGACTCCAGGATTTGAACCAGGCCAGCCACTCATAAACCAGCTTCACCGTGTGGTATACACCTCTGGTTTCCCATTCATTGCTTATGTGGCCCTCACGACCTAAGACAGGTCCTGCAAGTGTTTTCAGCCCGATTTTACAGATGGGGAAACTAAAGTCCACAGAAAGTCGACTGATGGTCTTTGCAAAGTAGGAGCAAAGTAATGCCCTGAGGCAACTTCCTTTGGGTTTCACATCATGGTGCTCTCACAGTATGCTTTAGATATAACTGTGAGAGCCTCTCTGGTCTGCTGGGACCAGGAAGGAGCCCCCTCTTAAAATCTCTCCATTTACGACAGAGGGAACAGCACCATCTGGTTGCATTTCTAACCTCTGCATAGAGAGATCGTTTTCCCCCACATACCAGTTGCTTTTTTTTCTTTTCTTCAGTGACCATTGACATTTGAAATTAGATAGCTGTGTCCAACTGTCTGGTACCTTTTCTGGGTCACAATTTGCTTATTTATTTGCTCCTTCACCTGCTTGTTTATTAATCCATCGATTTACTCTCTCATTTAATTTGCTCATCCACCTATCTAGTCATCCATCCATCCATCCATCCATCCATCTATTGATCCATCCAGTCATCCCTCCATCCATTCATCCATCCATTTAATCATCCATCCATCAACCCATCCATCCATCTAATCATCCATCCATCCATCCATCCATCCATCCATCCATCTCATAATCTATCCAAGCATCCATCCATCTAATCATCCATCCATCTAATCATCCATCCATCCATCCATCCATCCATCCATCCATCCATCCATCCATCCATCCATCCATCCATCCATCCCTCCCTCCCTCCATCTATCCATCCAATCATCTATCTATCCATCCATCTAATCCCTCATCCATCCATCCATCCATCCATCCATCCATTCATCCATCCAATCATCCATCTAATCATCCATCCATCCATCCATCCATCCATCCATCCATCCATCCAGCAGTGAACCTCTACTGTGGTGTGTTAGAAAGAAGGAAAGTGTGAGCCTGGTCTTGCTCGTGGGGAACTCACAACAGAGCATTAGGAGGAGACTCAGGATCTTACAACCTTGAGGGAGATGACTTAGGCTAGAGGAAGTCAGGAGCTCAAAGACTAGCTGGGGAGTCAGGGACACACACATGGATTATAATTAGCAACTCTGCAAGGCTGGAAGTGATCAAGGGCCGACTGTGGGGTAGAGGAAGGAGAGAAGACTCTGGGCTTTGTTAGGTGGAAGGGCTTTCTGCAGGAGGCCAGGGCAGAGAAGTCAGCCTGATGAGGCTTTGGGAGGACCTGAAGCTTGAGATGGGATTTAATGGCCAGAGAGAAGGAGACAGCAGGCTTGTCGTGTGGGCAAATACATGCAAGCTTGTAGAGTAATTCACCAGGTGGAGAGCACCCTGTTATGTTCCCCTAGCCCTGGCCTCACTGATCGAGAAGTGTCCCAAAGACAATAAGGACTGCAGCTCCTATGGCAGCTTCAGCGACGCGGTGCTGGAACTCTTCAAGCTCACCATCGGCCTGGGTGACCTGAACATCCAGCAGAACTCCAAGTATCCCATTCTCTTTCTGTTCCTGCTCATCACCTACGTCATCCTCACCTTCGTTCTGCTCCTCAACATGCTCATTGCCCTGATGGGCGAGACTGTGGAGAACGTCTCCAAGGAGAGTGAGCGTATCTGGCGCCTGCAGGTGAGTCTAGGTGGAGACCCCAGTGTGGGGGCCTCCATGGAATTCATTTCAGCACATGGTCATTGACTACTGTCAGCACCAGTGGGTCTGTGGTGGGGCCTGAGAATCTGCACAAGCTCCTCAGTGTGTGGCCAGGTTTAAGGAAGCCTTAGCCTAGGTTCTTTGAGTGTAGGGTCTAGGAAGTGTGGCTGTGCAACGGCATGTGTAGAAAAACTCAGGCTTATGGGGGTGCTGTGCTCAGGGTTGACAGTGTGATGGGTGGATGTTGAAGTATGACCTTAGGTTGTATTAAGAGGAGTACAGCGCCTAGGACAATGGAGGTGACAGTTCTGCTCTATTCCATCCTGGCCTGAACACTTCTTACGTGCTGAGGAAACCAATGCATAGGATGGGTCCTGAGGTGGTAACCAGGTTTGGGAGAGGACTGGAGACTGCCTCTTAAGAAATAGTTGTTGGCGGCCGGGCGTGGTGGCTCACCCCTGTAATCTTAGTACTTTGGAAGGCCGAGGCGGGTGGATCACCTGAGGTCAAGAGTTTGAGACCAGCTTGGCCAACCTGGTGAAACCTCATCTCTACTAAAAACACAAAAACTTGCCGGGTGTGGTAGTGGGTGCCTGTAATCCCAGCTACTCGGGAGGCTGAGGCAGGAGAATTGCTTGAACCCAGGAGGTGGAGGTTGCAGTGAGTCGAGATCACGCCATTGCACTCCAGCCTGGGTGACAGAGCAAAAACTCTGTCTCAAAAGAAGAAGAAAAAAAGAAATGCTTATTGATAAAGGTGAGAGTGCCTTCAGATATCTGCAGAGCAACCTGTGAAAGAGGGAGCAGACCCCTTCTGTGGTCCCAGAAGGCAGAGGTACATGGGGGTACTACAGGGAGAAAACTTCGATGTGATACATGGAAGTTTCCATTATTATTATAAAAGGCCCTCCTTTTTTTTTTTTTTTTTTTTTTTTTTTGAGACAGGGTCTTGCTCTGTCACCCAGGCTGGAGTGCGATGGCATGATATCAGCTCACTGCAACCTCTGCCTCCCAGGCTCAAGCGATTCTCCCACCTCAGCCTCCCAAATAGCTAGGATTACAGGCACGCGCCACCATACCTGGGTCATTTTTGTATTTTTTGTAAAGATGGGGTTTCACCATGTTGCCCAGGCTGGCCTCATACTCGTGAGCTCAAAGTGATTCACCTGCCTCAGCCTCCCAGAGTGCTGGGATTACAGGTGTGAGCCACTGTCCTTGGCCAAGGCCCTCTTAATTGGTTTGTTGATACTGCTCAAGAGAGACTGGAAAAATTATGGCCAGGAAATAGCAGAGAGGTTCCAAGCCTGGGAGCGGGTGGGACTAAATGATGTTTGAATGGTCCTCTGCCATGGGATTCCAGGACCCCAGCACTGTCAGATAGGAAGCTCCTGCGCTTTCAGAAATATTATTTATATCATGGAGTTTCGCTCTGTCACCCAGGCTGGAGTGCAGTGGAGGGATCTCGGCTCACTGCAGCCTTCAACCCCTGGGTTCAAGTGATTCTCCTGCCTCAGCCTCCTGAGTTGCTGGGATTATAGACGCCTGATGCAGGCCCAGCTAATTTTTGTGTTTTCAGTACAGACAGGGTTTCACCATGTTGGCCAGGCTGGCCTCGAACTCCTGACCTCAGGTGATCCACCCGCCTTGGCCTCCCAAAGTGTTAGGATTACAGGCGTGAGCCACTGCGCCTGGCTTGCTTTTTTGTCTTTGAATTCTGTAGATCAGCCAGACCCTTCTGATCCATTAAGCATGGGGCAAGAGGGGAGTGGGCTCGCTGACGGTGTGTGTGCACTTGTGTGTGCTTGTGAGTGCGAGTGCCTACTCCTTAGACTTGCTTATGTCCCCAGAGAGCCAGGACCATCTTGGAGTTTGAGAAAATGTTACCAGAATGGCTGAGGAGCAGATTCCGGATGGGAGAGCTGTGCAGAGTGGCTGAGGAGGATTTCCGACTGTGTTTGCGGTAACAAAGGGGGAAGGGCCCTGGGGTGGTGGGCTTTGGGGTGGGTAGAGAGGGGCCGGTCAGTGACAAGATGTTAGAGAAACAGTGCCGCTACTTGCTCACCATAACCACAGCTGCTGTCTCTTCCAGTGGCTTCCTCGGAAGAAGGAATTTGCTTATGGGGTTGTAGGGCCCTGGGATGGGAGTTCCTGAGCTCCCAAAGAGAAAGAGAAGGAGACTGCCAACAGTGGCTCCCCTCTCTGCCTTTTTTTTTTTTTCTTTTTTTTCTGTTTTTGAGACAGAGTTTTGCTCTTGTTGTCCGGGCTGGAGTACAATGGCACGATCTTGGCTCACTGCAACCTCTTCCTCCTGGATTCAAGCAATTCTCCTGCCTCAGCCTCCTGAGTAGCTGGGATTACTGGCATGTGCCACTCCACCCAGCTAATTTTGTATTTTAGTAGAGGCAGAGTTTCATCACATTGGTCAGGCTGGTCTCGAACTCCTGACCTCAGGTCATCCACCCACCTTGGCCTCCCAAAGTGCTGGGATTACAGGCGTGAGCTACCATGCCCAGCCCCTCTCTCTGCCTTTTGAAAGTGCCTCTACGGTCTCTCTCTGTTTGCTATCTGGTTTAGGGAAGATCTGCCTGCTTGACCCTCCTTTTCCTGCTGTTTACCTGTGTGAGTTCCTGTGACCCCAGGTGACTTAAGTCCCATTTTGCCCCTGGCAGATGGAAAGTGACACGGCTACTTTGACAGATCTCTGGCTTATTTGTTTATTTATTTATTTTTTAAAAGTCCTTACTTATTCCATGACCACCTTTTCTTTTCCCTCCCTCCCTCCCTCCCTTCCTCCCTCCCTTCCTCCCTTCCTTCCTTCCNCTCTTCCTCCTGGATTCAAGCAATTCTCCTGCCTCAGCCTCCTGAGTAGCTGGGATTACTGGCATGTGCCACTCCACCCAGCTAATTTTGTATTTTTAGTAGAGGCAGAGTTTCATCACATTGGTCAGGCTGGTCTCGAACTCCTGACCTCAGGTCATCCACCCACCTTGGCCTCCCAAAGTGCTGGGATTACAGGCGTGAGCTACCATGCCCAGCCCCTCTCTCTGCCTTTTTGAAAGTGCCTCTACGGTCTCTCTCTGTTTGCTATCTGGTTTAGGGAAGATCTGCCTGCTTGACCCTCCTTTTCCTGCTGTTTACCTGTGTGAGTTCCTGTGACCCCAGGTGACTTAAGTCCCATTTTGCCCCTGGCAGATGGAAAGTGACACGGCTACTTTGACAGATCTCTGGCTTATTTGTTTATTTATTTATTTTTTAAAAGTCCTTACTTATTCCATGACCACCTTTTCTTTTTCCCTCCCTCCCTCCCTCCCTTCCTCCCTCCCTTCCTTCCTTCCTTCCCTCCTTCCTTCCTTCCTTCCTTTCCTCCTTCCTTCCTTCCTTCCTTTCGAGTTCCAGGCTGGAGTGCAGTGGTGCAATCTCTGCTCACTGCAACCTCGGCCTCCCCAGTTCAAGCGATTCTTATGCCTCAGCCTCCCCAGTAGCTGGGACTACAGGCACACGCCACCACACCTGGATAATTTTTGTATGTTTAGTAGAGACGGGGTTTCATCATGTTGTCTAGGCTGGTCTTGAACTCCTGGCCTCAAGTGATCCACCTGCCTTGGCCTCCCAAAGTACTGGGATTACAGGCATAAGCCACCGTGCCCGGTTCCATGACCACCTTTTCTGATAAGCCCACCTCCTCCTACCCTGACCCAGCTGCCTGAGCCTATGGACCACCTTCTTTGAGTATGACCTTAACCCACTTCTCTAAAACCCCACCCCCTGGAAAGCTTCATTTCTGACTGCAATGATTACCCTAATGAACATTTCTGATGTCGCCACCTTCACTCTAGAGACCTTCTCTGGATGTGAATTTAAGTCACATCAATGCCTGTGGTTGTATTCGAACACCTCAGACGCCACCCACTCTTGTTACGGCATAGACCCTAACCACAGGCTCTTCGTGCCTCCTCAACCCCAGCTACACTTGGAGTTTAATCTTCACACCCTCGCGGCCCGGGCCCTCCCTCTGTCTGTCCCCGCTTCCCCTTGAGCTGTCACCAGTCAGGCACAGCTGCTGTTGTCTGAAGTTGGACCCTTTATACCTGTCTAAGTAACTTACAGGATTTCTGAGTTCCCTACAATGGAAGGAGAACTGATTCTCTGAGGCCTGGGGACATGGAGATGGGGATAGAGTTCAAATTCCAACAACGCTGGTGTGACCACTGGGGTCAGGGGTGCTCCTGATCTCTAGGACAGACAGAAGGGGAGCTGTGTAGACACCAGGACGTCCCAAACCAGGGTTATTTGTTTGCACTCAGTGAGGCACTGGTGAAATAGTAAGAATGATGATGCCACTTGCAGGATCAATGAGGTGAAGTGGACTGAATGGAAGACGCACGTTTCCTTCCTTAACGAAGACCCGGGGCCTGTAAGACGAACAGGTACTGTTGCTGTGAGGTGACATGGTGTCCACTCCTGTCTCAGATCACATAACCTTGGGCAGATCAAATCTAAGGGTCCTGACTTTCCCCATCTGTCAAATGGGAGGGTTGAATGGAAATGCTTCTTAGGTCTCTTCCAGCTCTTTTAGAACTCTAGTTGGCACGACTTTTAAAATGGTGTAGCCCTAAGCCGTAGAAACACACCATGCAGGCTGGTTGCAGTGGCTCACGCCTGTAATCCCAGCACTTTGGGAGGCTAAGTTGGGTGACTCACCTGAGATCAGGAGTTTGAGACCAGCCTGGCCAACATGGCAAAACCCCGTCTCCACTAAATATACAAAAATTAGCTGAACGTGGTGGTGGGTGCCTATAATCCCAGCTACTCGGGAGGCTGAGTCAGGAGAATTGCTTGAACCTGGGAGGTGGAGGTTGCAGTGAGCTGAGATCACACCACTGCACTCCAGCCTGGGTGACAAGAGGGAAACTCCATCTCAAAAAAGAAAAAAAAAAAGACAAGGAAAAAAAAGGACAAAGAAACACATTATGCAGAGTGATATATTTCTAAAATATATATTTTTTAAAAAGCAGATTTCAACAAAATCCAAGATTCTTCCAGGAACAACAGCAAAACCACTCTCAATGCATTTGAAGAAATAGAGGATTTCCCGGAAACGTCGGTGTAGAAGCGGATCCGGAGCTGGTGTGCGCGTGCGCTGTCTGGGGCTGCAGGCGGAGTCACGGCCTCTGCGGAGAGGCTTTGAGGGATGGTGGAGTTCGGCTCTGCTGGTCTCGAAGCAGAGTGCACCCTCATGCTCAGTGCTCAGTGGGTGTCTGAACTGAGGGGTAGTTGTCAGTTTGTCTGAGTGGGAAACATCCTGGATTTTGTTACTTGGCAAAGAGTTGGTGTAAACCTACAGCCAGCAGCAGTCTGGAGCCTGGGAGCCTCCTGAAGTCCTGGGTGAAGCCTCTGGTTTTACCAATTGCAGGTCGGCTTGGCTGGGAGAGATGGGTGGCGGGGAAGGGGCAGGAGCCTTGAGGAGCAGGGAGAGGCGTCTTTCCTCCTGCCAGCTTCCCCCTGTCAGCTCCAACCCCAGCCCACACATTGTACCGTCTCTCCTGCTGTGACTGGGTTGCCTGAATTTGGGGAGACCCTTGATCCCATCCCAGAGTGTGCGGGGGACGGAGGTAAGCCGGATATCCTGGGGGAGGAAGGGAGTGAGCTCTGGAAACATCCTTCCGGAACCCTTCAGGGAAAAGGAGACCATCCTTGGAGTGAACCTCCCTTGACGCCCCAAAGTTCACACTGTCTCAAGCTGAGAGAGGTTTTTGGTAGCATAAGTAACACAGGGTTTTAATTTTCAATATGGAAAAGACATTTCAGTTAAGAATGAAAATTACTACAATGAAGTACGTGATTTTAAAAGTGGAGACAGATTGGGAGCTTTGGGGCTGGATGTAAGTATTATATATTTGGCCTCAGGGTGCCCAGAGCCAGACAAAAAGCTTTTCTTCACACACACAAAAGTCTGCATGAGACAACGCCAGGCAAGTCCTGCTGGGCCGCCGCGATCTGGGTGAAAGGGCCTGGCTCTCTTCCTTGTCCTGGCCTCGCAGTAGCGCCTGCCTCTGCGCTGGGATCTTGGCTTCAGCTGAAGCAGAAATAGCAGCTGCTCGATCGATGCCATCTTAGAACTCAGCAGTTAGTCGCATACCTCAGTATGTCTCAGGGGGGGAATTTAACAAAATGCCTCAACTGCTTTGGTACCAAGTATTTTTTTTTTTTTTTTTAACTGTGAATTTTGAAGCTGAAGGGGAAGCTAGTGAGAGGGAAGCCTTTGCCAAGACTTTGGGCTTATTTTTAGGTCCTCTGCTCTGACGTTCTCCTTCTGAAATGACATGGAGTCAGTCTGGGGGCAGAGGTGAAGTGGAGCCAGGTGACTGGGGCCGAAACCACCAGAAAATCCACTCTGCCACCGTTAGCTGGTGAAAGGATTCATGTAAACATGTTCCAGGTGGAATTATAAAAATAGTAACCATGAATGTTAATCTTAAATGGCAGAAATAGAAATTTGACCTTCAGATAACATGGTGATTGATTAGCTCATCTGGCTTGAGGCAAACTGAGGAGTGTGGACCTGGCAGTGCACTCTGGGCCAGTTGCTCTGCTCTGGGCCACTCCGTGTGCCAGACTAGCTGGGCAGATAGAGACTCTGTGCCCCTGATGGGGCTGGTTGGGGAGAGGTGGGTTGGGTTGTGTGTGAGGTTTCACAGTCCACAGCAGCCCCTGCCCTCCCAGCTGACCCAGGGAGTAATTGCATACTCTGAGCCACCGTGGTGGGGACAGGGCATGGGCCTCTGGAGAAGATTTGAGGCGGACTGTCCTAGAGGCAGGAGGAGCAGATGTGTTCCAGAATGGACAGAACTAGGAAATTGAGAAAGATTTTGGCTGAATCCAATCCAGCAACTGCTCCAGATGTTGGAGATGTTTAAGCAAACGCTGGTCGAGCACTTAGTGAGGGATGTTGTTGAAAATGGTCATTGGAAGAAGTTTAAGGTCCCTTTTAGCCTGGAGATTCTACAGATCTACATCCCACATCTGGAGTTAGCTACCCGCATTAAGCCTGAACAGACATCTTGGTCTGAAAGGAAGTGGTTAGGGTTCATGACGCCACGCTCTACACTGTGGAGCTGGGAATTCCAGAATTGCTTTGACTCAGATATTAATGGAGAAAGTCCTGTCCATTAATGGAGAAAGCCGTATCTGTTATGGATAAAGCCATATCCAGAATTGCTTTGACTCAGATATTAATGGATAAAGCCAATTATCGATTTCTATTTGCCTAACCTGCCAGCTTTTGTGCAAGTGCGGAATGGAGAGCCACGTGGATGTTTCTCATCTCACACGTGATGGAGAGCTAGCTGCTCTCTGTGGGTCTGGATGGAATTTGTTGGCAAGACCATTTTCTGTGTTGGCTCTTCTTCCCCACAGTGTCCACCCCAAAAGGCTTTCAGCCAAAAGGTCTGAGCCTGGGTAGGTTTACCAAGGGAAGCCATGAGTCAAGAAGCATCAGAGTGAAAAGGACCACTTCCTTCATTTTACCCCCGGAGGCTAATGCTCCAAGAGAAATATGTACTGGGCAAAGTCATGCAGGAAGGTCATATCAGAGCTGTGGAGGCTGGAGTGTCCTGATTCTTGGACCACAGATGTCTCCCTGAGCCATTATTTGTTTAGTTTTAAAAAGCACAGTTATTCCATCATTTTGAGTCTTTCTTTGTACTTGGCTTATGTTGGGGGGCAGGACTGTTTTCTCAGGTGTCTCATTTGGCAGTCAACATTGTCCCCTATGTTCCCTGTGACTAGTTGAAAATTCAAGTGTGCCCACAGGGTGCACAAAAGCACACCCACACTCACCCACACACACCCACACACACCCACACTCACCCACACACCCACCCCACACACCCACACTCACCCAC
>NW_016826783.1:255639-257695 GCF_001698545.2 Rhinopithecus bieti | reverse complement strand
CACACACCCACACTCACCCACACTCACCCACACACGCCCACACACACCCCCCCCCCACACCCACACCCACACCCACACCCCACTGAACCCATGGGTCTATCAGGACATCTTAAAACTCCATGATTGACATTTCAGTAATTTCAGGGGAAGGCGTTTTCCAGGGATGGGATCTCCCAGGCTCAGAGAGTGCCTTGGCTGTACATGCTCCTTTAGCTGAACTTTTCCTCGGAAGAATTTATTCTTCTAGACATTATGTGATATATCTGTTTGGAATAAAAGGTGCTTCACCTTCCTCCCTGGGATGTGGGAGAAGGTGCTGGAGGTTGTACTGTGAAGTCATTAAGCTCTTAGAAGGCTCCAGCCTGAGAGAGTGCAGTATTATTGACATTCCTTTCCTTCCTCAAGGCCTGGTGACCTGTGTCCTTTTGCTCTGGGCAGGGCCCAGGTAGATGGGCCGTCATCCGGGCCTGTAAGCCGTACTTGATTTCTGCATTGATTTACATATTTTTTACTGTGATCTTGGTTCCAAACACAGAATTGTCATCCCATTATCCTTGAATGTGCCGGATCCTTGTAAATTCTCATTTACCTGCTTGTTCTTAGTGTTGTGTGTGTGTGTGAAACTCTATGTTCAAGGAAGAAATCGTACAAAGAGTAAGAACATGTTTGTGCCATTGAAGACACGGTTTTTTGATTTCTAATAAATATTTATTTTGCCTTGTTATGGCCACGTTGTATCCATGCCTAGGTGTGCCAATGTGCAGACTGACTGGAAACCCTAGAGTGTTGGTAACAGGAGTGGGTAAAGGGTAGGCCAGTTTTTGGACCTGAAGTATTATCATTGGTTCCGGCTTAGGAACAGAGCCAGCAAGCCATCAGACATGTCATCTTTGTATGTATTTGCATCTCAAACAAAGCACATTCACATCAGGTAGCCAATTGGAACCATTCAGCAGCTTTGGAAGCAGTTTGAGTTAAAGGAGACTCAGGGGGTTGAAGCGACGTGCGCCAGGATGCACAGCCAGATAATGTCAGTCGTTCAGGCCATGACACCTCTCCAAGAGTGCTGTGTCCGCTTCTGCACAGCAAAACAAACTACCACCAGAGTGAACAGGCAACCTACAGAATAGGAGAACATTTTTGCAATCTACCCATCTGACAAAGGTCTAATATCCAGAATTTACAAGTCACTTAAACATATTTACAAGAAAAAAACAACCCCATCAAAAAGTGGGCAAAGGATATGGACAGACACTTCTCAAAAGAAGACATTTACGTGGCCAACAAACATATGAAAAGAAGCTCATCGTCACTGATCATTAGAGAAATGCAAATCAAAACCACAGAGAGATACCATCTCACGCCAGTCAGAATGGCGATTATTAAAAAGTCAGGAAACAATAGATGCTGGAGAGGCTGTGGAGAAATAGGAACACTTTTACACTGTTGGTGGGAATGCAAATTAGTTCAACCATTGTGGAAAAGAGTATGGTGATTCCTCAAAGATCCAGAACCAGAAATACCATATGACCCATCAATCCCATTACTGAGTATACACCCAAAGGAATGTAAATAATTCTACTGTAAAGACACATGCACACGTATGTTTATTGCAGCACTATTCACAATAGGAAAGACATGGAACCAACCCAAATGTCCATCAATGAGAGACTGGATAGAGAAAATGTGGTACGTGTACACCATGGAATACTATGCAGCCATAAAAAGGAATGAGTTCATGTCCTTTGCAGGAACATGGATGAAGCTAGAAGCCATCATCCTCAGCAAACTAACACAGGAACAGAAAACCAGACACCACTTGTTCTCACTCGTAAGTAGAGTTGAACATTGAGAACATATAGACACAGAGAGGGGAACAACACACGCCAGGGCCTGTTAGGGGTTGGGGGGTGAGGGGAGGGAACTTAGAGGATGGATCAATAGGTACAGCAAAGCACCATGGCACACATATACCTGTGTAACAAACCTGCATGTTCTGCACCTGTATCCTTTTGTTTTGTTTTTAGAAGAAATAAAAAAAAAAAAAAAAAAAAAA